>NW_021963550.1:0-80150 GCF_901765095.1 Microcaecilia unicolor | reverse complement strand
CTACTCTGAGGAAGGTGTAAGTGGTGGCGTATTGCTTGTTTAGATGTGGAGTGTATATGATTGACTGAGGAAATAATTGTGCTTACCTCTCTGGTATTTAAAGCCATCTCAAGGTTCCAAAACATAGAGTGTTCATTAAGTTGGTTCCTTTATTGGCAACTTCCTGGGTATGTAGCTCTGTAAAATGCAGTCATCAGCATTTGTACATGTAAATTGCAAAATCAATACTGATGCATTCAAAACCTTGAATGGTGCTGCTTTTTTTTTTTTTTAAGTCTTACTTTGTGAAATGATGTTCCTGTTTCTATATGGTGCAGTGGGAGGAGTATGTATAGAGAAAAAATATCCGCCAAAAGGCGGAGAACTCTAGACGCCCCACGGACAACAACAAGAAATGAAATAAAAGTGGGAGGCGACCAAGGATTCCAAGACTGAAAGGATATATAATAATAAAGAGGTTTATTGAGGTATAAAGACTCGACACAATGTCGTGTTTCGGCCATTAGGCCTGCATCAGGAGTCTAATGCTGAATACTTTTGAGAACTATTTGATAAAGGCAAATCCTCGACAAAGGGAGGTCTTTAGAAAGACCGTTGTGAAGGTGAGCGTGAGCTCATTGCAGCATTCTATACAAGCGTTGTGTCAGAGGAGACAACGAATCCTTGGTTGCCCTCCCACTTTTATTTCATTTCTCGCAGTGGAGGAGTAGCCTAATGATTAGTTGAGTGGGCTTTGCTCCTGACAACCTGGGTTTGATTCTCACTACAGCTCCTTGTGACCTTCGGCCACTTACTTAACCCTCCATTGTCCCAAGTATAAAACTGTCCCCTCTTGGGATAAAGAAAATACCTGCATATAATTTGTATGTCTAGTTGTGCTATAGAAATGATTATTAGTAGTAATTGTATAACAAGTTGCCTAGGAAGACAGGACAAGCAGGTCTTTATTTCAGTGGTGTAGCCAGACCTGACATTTTGGCTGGGCCCAGAGCTAATATGGGTGGGCACCTCTGCACTCACAGGTCCACCCAGAGAAAACCGCCGGCGCCTACACTTTTATTTTATTTTATTTTTTTAATTTAAACTAGGCACTGCAGAGACCATCCCCACCGAAAAACCCACCAAAATGAGAGAAAGACAACTTTTTAAAAAATTAAGCTAGCTTGGCACTATTAAAATTTATTGTTGGGGAATTTTTGGGTAGGGATGGGCTCTTCATTGCCCTAGGCAGTGAAACGTCTACCCCCCTCCCATCCAGAAGCCCACTACCAGACCAGAGCCATCATTTTGATTACAAAAGAGTATTCAAAATGCTGGCTGGTCATGATGGTGGGCTTCTGGGTGGGGGTGGGCTCTTCACTACAGGGCAAAAAAAAGGTATATTTTAATCATTAAATATATACATTTTTGCCCTAAGCAGTGAAGTGCTTACCCCACCAAGAAATTCCACAACAATAAATTTTAATAGTGCCCAGGCCCCAGCTAGCTTAATTAAAATTGTGATGTAAAAAAAAAAGCTTTAAAAATTTTATTACCTGCAGTACTGGACTGGGCTGGCAGCTAAGTTACACCACGGTTCGGAACTGAGACAAGAACTTGATTGATTCTCGAATCTCGAAGAACCTTTCCTTTCCCATGTTTCCAGGGCCAGGCTCGCACTAGCTCAGTCACAGTGCTCAATCCTGTGTGCAACTATTTTTTTAGCCTGCCCTGCCCCGATGATGGCCACGAGCGAGCAGAGCACGCTGCCGCGCACAGCCACGTCATATGGTCATACCGCGTAGGATGGAATAACAATGAAATGCGCGACGCGACCTGCATTTCAGCATTTCAGTGCTGACTACGTGCCGAGCCGACTGCCGAGTCTGTCTGCCTCTGCAAGCCTGAAAGGTAGGCGGGCTGGACGCCGGAGCCTGGAGATCAGCTGAGCGGGTGCCATCTGCCGTGATACGCTAGGCTGCTGCAGTGTGCGCTTGGGTGGGCGAGCCTGAGCCAAAATTGGATGGGCCTGGATAGCTACGCCCCTGCTTATTTTGAGGCTATTTTATAAAGATGATTACCAATGTCTTCTGCTGGCAGGGCCTGGGATCCCCGCCAGCCAAAGTATTCAGCAGCGGCAGCGATGGGGGGGGGGGGGGGGCGGGCGGCAGTGGTGGCCCTGTCCCAGGCCTGGTTCAGTCTCTTGGCGGCCTGGTACTATTCCGTAACATTCAACTGTGTTTTTTATTGGATTTAGACAAAATTCCCCAGGTAATCTTGGGTGATGATGGTTCCCAGTTCAAAGTAGAGAGAACCTCCAAAGTTTTGGAAGTGATACTACATTCATCTTTAACAACAGAGCCATAGATTAGTGGTTTAATTAGAAACGTTAAAACAGCTACGTTTTCTAAGAGAATACTTTTTAGAAGATCACTTTAACATCATTGTACAACTAACTATTCTATCACTTTTAGATTATGGAAACTCATTACATTTGGATCTGTCCTCCAAGCAACTTCTAGAATTCAAATGATTCAGAATTCAGCCACTAGGCTTATCTTTTGGAAACTCGGTTGGATCCTATACGTCCTTTGTTGGAAACATTGCATTGGTTGCCTGTAAAGGACTCAGGTCACATTTAAAGCATTTTGTTTAGTATTTAAGTTTTTGAAGGGTACTTGCCCTGAAAGTGGATCTCAGTTGGTGACTGTGTTAAAATCTAGGACAATCTCTAGAAGATGTAATTATTGTTAGCTTCCTTCAACAAAAAATGTGCTGTTTAAAGCTGCTTTTTCCTCTGTCATTTTTTTCTTAGCAGTTTCCTATTGGAATAATCTTCATTTTGAATTAGGAGTTATCTTTTATTTCACAAAGCCTTAAAACATATGTTTGTTAGGCCTGGGGTGGTGGTGGTTAATATTTGCTTTTTATTATGTTACTTTCTTGAAATTGTGTAACTCCTGACGTTTGTTGTCAGGTTTTTTTTATGTTAAATTGAATGTAACTCTTTTTGAATCTTATATTTGAGAGTTGGCGAGAGATAAGTCTCTCATAACATAACAAAAGGGGGTGTAGCCATGAGAGGGGCATGGGTGTTTCAGGGTCATTCTGAGTAGAGAGGTGTGGTAGCCGTGTTAGTCCACTTTTAAAGGTAATCAATAGAAATAAAACAAAATAAAACATGGAAAAGAAAATAAGATGATACCTTTTTTATTGGACAGAACTTAATACATTTCTTGATTAGCTTTCGCAGGTAGCCCATCTTCGTCAGATAGGAAATAAGCAAATGTTGGTAGATGACAGTATATATGAGTGAAACATCAAAGCATTTCAGTGACAGTCTAACAGAATGTGGGTGGATAGGTGAGAGACAGGAAGAGTTGGGTGGATGAGGGACAGGGAGATAGGAGGGTGACAAAGCAGTACCATTTTAAGGTTTATAATGGGCTAGAAAACCTAGATCTTTGTTAAGTCCTGTCTTGTGGGTGTCAAAATATTTAATCATTCTGACTTCAAAGGTCTTACGTTCCTGTATTGTTTTAAAGTTCCCTTTTAGGGTCATTCCGGAAAGTTGCACATGTTGTTACTGAATAATGGGTCAATGCACCCAACTTGGGCACCAGCATTAGGGTGCGGGAATCGGCACTACGTGTGATTCTATAAAGGGTGCACACCCTTTATAGAATTGCACTTAGAGCCAATCTTTTCCAGCCCCCAAATCTGGGTGCCTTGTATAGAATCCGGCCCTTTGTGGCTAAAGTGCAGCTGTGTACATTTACATCTCCTCAAGAACAGGGTAAATGTATGCAGCTGAGGTATGTACAGAGGTTTATGTTTTATAAATGTCATATGTGCTGCATCCTTATACAAGCATTCAGAGAGCCTTTTGTAAAATACTCAGGAAATTCTGGATGTTCTATTTGCTACCTAGATGCTCTAGCACAATCAGGCTAAATGTTAAGTTTGTCCAATAAAAGGTATCACCTTGTCTTACCTTTTTGTTAGCTTTTATTTTAATTTATCATTTGTGAAATATTCATGGGGGTGCAACTTTGGCGTGCATCTTGAACACACACCAGTAGAGAGACACAGACAACCACAAATCTTTCATGTATAATCATTTTCTGAGACCAGCACTGGTTTGCATTCCCTGATTTTTGTATTAGTCTCACATACATTCTTATTCAGTGTTGCAGTGTTTGTACATTTTGATATGTAAACTAGGGATATTCTCCAAGGAGAAGCAGGCTGCTTGTTCTCACATGTGGGTCAATGTCCACATCGGCCCAGGAAATGGCAAATTTTCACCAGCAAAAATAAAAAGTTTTGCCAGAGCCTACTGGTGCGCGAATGACTTCCTGCCTGTTGTGTCAGCGTGCCTTCTCAGTTTTCTTTTCTCCGCTTTGAGGTGCGGTAGAGTTTTTTTGCACTCCTCTCAGGAGTCTTCGCGAGTTTTTTGGCTTTCGCTTTATTTTATTTCAATTTTACAGTTAAAAAAAATCCCGTAGTTTCTTTTACTTTTGTCCCCTTTTTAAGTTTCCTTTGTTTTCGACGCGGCCGGGTTATTCCTTTCTTTTCTGTGCCCTTTTTTCTCTTAACAGGCACAATCACATCTTTTGATTTCGCTGAAGCCGTTTTTCCTTCCATGTCATTGAAGATACCCAGTGGCTTCAAACGTTGTACTCGGTGCAACCGGACCATCTCAGGTACCGATACCCAAGCCTGGCCATAGCCCAGCCGCTTGTGGTTTGTGTCTTCATATGAAGAAACGGACCCAAGCGTCTCGAGAAGCCCAATGAGAAAAACTTTTTCGGGCTTGGTCCAGTCCTTCGACGTTGACATCGACATTGGTACCGAGGTCAGCGGCGTCGGCATTGACATCGAGAGGAGCATTGACGTCAGGAGCAGAGGTAATGGCTGCTGAGAGACCAACTCACGCTGGGAGCAGTGAGGCATCGAGTGGGTCTCCAACCGTCTTGAGGCCTCCTGTTATGCAAGCCCCACAGGACCGACCTTCATCAGACCCAGCCCCGAGGAGACGTGAGGATTCCATGTCCTCCTCATCGGTACCGAGGAGTCTCGATACGGGCGTAGAGCGAAGGCAAAGAAGCACCGTCATCGTTCTCCTTCAACGCACGGCGTTGCCCTTTGTTTTTTGCTGAAGCCTTACCTTGCGCTGTTTGAGCTTTTGCTCTGTGTTGTGGAGTTTGTTTTCTCCTTCCTTGCTATAGCCTTCTCTTGCTCTGTCTCAGTGTGCTTGCTGCTTCCAGCGTGTGTCTGATTACCCCTCTTCTCTCACCTCTGATTTGCTCTGTTTGACTGTTGGTGCTTTGTGGTAAGTTCGTTTATCATTTTGTTCCAGGTTGTTTGTTTTGTTTTCCTTGGAGTTACCCTTTGTGCTGTGTTTGTATTTTGTTGTGCTTCTTGTCTTTGTGGCAGACTCGGGACCTTCGTTTCATTCCGTGGGGGGTTGTTTGTTTGTTCTTCCCTGTGTTTACCTTAACCCTTGTCTGCAGTGTTCCTGCCTTTGGCAGCTGTGTGTTCAGAGCCTGGTCAACCCTTTGACTGCAGTATTTTGCTTGCCTCTGGCAGCTGAGTGTTTGGAGCAGTCTTTCCCTTGTGACTGTTTTAATTCTTTTTTGCTGTCACTACCCTCGCTATTACTGCGGGGTGTGTCTCAGGCCCGGCTCTCTATTTTTTGTTGGCTTTGCCCTCTCCTGTCTGCTGGGGGGGTCTCTGCTCTCTGTATCCATATTTCTCAGTCCCTAATTTCCTTTGTGTGCTGTGGGGTACAGCCTGACGTGCTTCCTATAGTTACCTCTCTTAGTTCATTTTTCCCTTGTGTTCTTAGCAAGCACTTAGTGTGTTGGTGCTCTATTCCCCGTGGGCACCCCTCATTTTTTCTTTCTCCCTTCCCTGGGTTTGAGTTGGTTCCAGTTAGGCCGTGAGGCCCGTATGACTGTATTCTGAGCAAGTGGGTTCCCGATAGGCCGTGAGGCCCGCCTGAATGCTCTATCTTCCTCTTTCTGGTAGTGCAAGTTGGTCGCGCGTGTGTGTGTGTGTGTGTGTGCAGGGCTTGGTAGCTGGGGTAGCGTATAGTACCTGTTCAGTCCATCCTAGGCCTTGGCCTAAAAGCTATACTAGGCCTGGGCCTAGGCTCAAGGGCTCACGACCAGCCTGACACTGGCCCTTCTGCTGCGGTGCCGCCTATGGCATCAGCGTTGGCTACCACCCAGGTCGACTCCCCTTCGACGTCGGTGGAGGGAGCTTTGCCGCAGTAGGACTGGGTGTTGGCCTCTTGACATCACCATAGAGGACATCGTTCCTCGGCATCGAGGCAGGTTCAGTGTTGAAGTACCTTGACACAGGTTTTATCCGACACTGAGCAGGAGCGTTAATGGGAGTCAGAGGAAGATCCCAGGTACTTTTCTTCTGATGAGTCCTTTGGGATTCCCTCTGATTCTTTCCCTCTGCCAGAGAGGAGACTATCTCCACTGGAGAGTCTGTCTTTTTCCTTTTTTGTCTGGGAAATGGCTACGGCTATTCCCTTCCCTGTGGAGGTGGAGGATGAGCCCAGGGCTGAGATGCTCAAGGTCCTGAATTATTCTTCTCCACCCAAAGAGGCTGTGACAGTTCCTCTGCATAAGGTACTGCAGGAAGTCCTTATGCGAAATTGGTCGGCCCCTCTGTCTGGTCCTGTGGTCCCGAAGAAAGCTGAATCCCAGTATCAGATCCATGCTGAACTTGGATTGATGAGGTCCCAGTTACCCCACAATTCCATGGTGGTGGACTCCGACCTCAAGAGAGGCAGGAGTACTAGACTATGCTATGGCGCCCCCAGGCAGAGAAGCTAGAACTCTTGATTCTTTTGGGAGGAAGACGTATCAGGCCGCTATGCTCGCCGCCAATATTCAGTCATACCAGCTCTTCATGAGCGTGCACTTGTGGGACTCGATATGGCAACTGTCGAGCTTGGTTGATGCACTCCCTATGGAGCTGGCCAAGCCTTTTTGCCAGGTGGTCAGGCAGCAGAAGGCATGTCGAAAGTTCCTGACACTTTTGATGTAGCATCCAGGATTGCTGCTCAGGGTATAGTGATGCGCAGACTCTCATGGCTGCGTGTCTCTGTCCAGGATCATTCTGTCCAGCAGCAAATGGCGGATGTTCCTTGCTGGGGGGACAACCTTTTTGGTGAAAAAGTAGAGGATCTTGTTGATCAGATCAAGAAGCATAATGATGCTATGGATTCTCTCTCCCACTGGGTACCTTCTGCTACTGCCTCATCTAGCAGGTATTTTGGGGGGAAGAGGAGTGCTCCCTATTCCTATCCTAGGCGTAGGTACACTTCTGCTTCTCGGCAGCCTGCCCAGGCTCAGCCCCAGCGTGCTTGTTCTCGTCAACAGCGTGCGTCTAAGGCCCATGCTGCTCCCCAGCAAAAGCAAGGGACGAGCTTTTGACTGGCTCCAGTTAAGCATAACCTCAATAAAAGTGTCCGTACCAGACGACTTGCCGGTCAGGGGGAGGTTCATATTTTTCACCAAAGTTGGCCTCTCTTAACCTCCGACCGGTGGGTTCTTCAGATAGTCCAGTTAGGATACACCCTCAATCTGGAATCCAAACCTCCAAATTGCCCACCGGGAGCTCATTCTTACAGCTCCCAGCACAAACAGGTACTTGCAGAGGAACTCTCCGCCCTTCTAAAGGCTCAAGCGGTTGAACCCGTTCCACCAGGGGAAGAAGGGCTGGGATTCTATTCCAGGTACTTCCTTGTGCAGAAGAAGACAGGGGGGATGCGTCCCATCCTAGACCTAAGGGGCCTGAACAAATTTCTGGTTCGAGAAAAGTTCAGGATGGTTTCCCTGAGCACCCTTCTTCCCATGATTCAGGAGAATGATTGGCTATGCTCTCTGGACTTAAAGGATGCTTACACACATATCTCGATACTTCCAGCTCACAGGAAGTATCTTCGGTTTTGGCTGGGAACTCAGCACTTTCAGTATTGCCTTTTGGTCTGGCGTCTGCACCCAGAGTGTTTACAAAGTGTCTGGCGGTAGTAGCAGCATCGCTACGCAGACTGGGAGTGCATGTGTTCCCTTATCTCAACAATTGGCTGGTGAAGAGCACCTTGGAGGCAGGCGCTCTACAGTCCATGCAAATGACTATTCAGGTGTTAGAGCTACTGGGTTTCATGATCAATTACTCCAAGTCCCATCTCACCCCAGTACAGAAGTTAGAATTCATTGGGGCTCTGTTGAACACAAAGACAGCTCGAGCTTATCTTCCCGACACAAGGACAGACAAACTCCTGTTCCGAGTGTCCATGGTTCGAGCATCTCAACAGATCACGGATCAGCAAATATCACGTCTACATATGAGATCAGCTTAATGGACCCTAGCTTCCCAGTGATATCAAGCTGTGGGTGATCTAGAGGATGTAATCCAACTGCCCACCGACTTTCGGAATTCCCTTCAGTAGTGGATGATTCGATCCAGTTTGACTTTGGGACGCCCACTCCAAATTCCTCAGCCACAAAAAGTGCTGATGACGGATGCATCCCTTCTGGGGCGGGAGCTCTTGTAGGTGGGTTTACACTCAAGGAGCTTGGTCCTTTCAGGAAAAAGGTCTTCAGATCAACCTCCTGGAATTGCGAGCGATCTGGAACGCTCTAAAGGCTTTCAGAGATCGGCTGTCCAACCAAATCATTTAAATTCAGACAGGCAATCAGGTTGCCATGTATTACACCAACAAGCAGGGGGGCACCGGATCTCAGCCTCTGTGTTAGGAAGCCGTGCAGATGTGGCTTTGGGCACACCATCATGGCATGTTTCTCCAAGCCACTTATCTGGCAGGCGTAAACAACAGTCTGGCCGACAGATTGAGCAGGATAATGCAACCTCATGAGTGGTCACTGAATAGGGGCGTAGTCCGCAAGATCTTCTGAGCATGGGCACCCCCTCAGTGGATCTTTTTGCCACTCAGATCAATCACAAAGTCCCTCAGTTCTGTTCCCGGCTTCAGGCCCACAACAGACTAGCGTCAGATGCCTTTCTCCTACATTGGGGAACAGGTCTTCTGTATGCGTATCCTCCCATACCTCTAGTAGGGAAGACTTTGCTGAAACTCAAGCAAGACCACCCAAAAAACCGTGGAGATTGGACTGTTTTCCGACCCTCATCATCCAGAACGAGGGGTCACTTCTACATCCCAACCTCCAGTCTCTGGCTCTCATGGCCTGGATGTTGAGCGCTTAGAAATTGCCTCTTTAGGTCTTTCAGAGGGTGTCTCCTGAGTCTTGCTTGCTTCCAGGAAAGATTCCACAAAAAGGTGTTACTGTTTCAAATGGAGGAGGCGTGCCGTCTGGTGTGTCAGCAAGGCTCTAGATCCTTTTTCTTGTCCTACACAGACCCTGCTTGAATACCTTCTACACTTATCAGAGTCTGGTCTCAAGACCAACTCCATAAGGGTTCACCTTAGTGCGATTAGTGCTTATCATCGCCGTGTAGAGGGTAAGCGTATCTCTGGACAACCTTTAGTAGTTCGCTTCATGAGAGGTTTGCTTTTGTCAAAGCCCCCTGTCAAACCTCCACCAGTGTCATGGGATCTCAACATCATTCTCACCCAGCTGATGAAAGCTCCTTTTGAGCCACTGAATTCCTTCCATCTGAAGTACTTGACCTGGAAGGTCATTTTCTTGGTGGCTGTTGCTTCAGCTCGTAGGGTCAGTGAGCTTCAGGCCCTGGTAGTGCATGCACCTTATATCAAGTTTCATCACTACAGAGTAGTCCTCCGCACACACCCTAAGTTTCTGCCAAAGGTGGTGTTGGAGTTCCATCTGAACCAGTCAATTGTCTTCCAACATTCTTTCCCTGGCGAAAGCAATTTGCATACCTTGGACTGCAAGAGAGCATTGGCCTTTTACGTGGAGCGGACGAAGCCCTTCAGATAGTCCGCCCAGTTGTTTGTTTCTTTCAATCCCAACAGGAGGGAAGTCATCATCGGAAAACGCACAATCTCCAATTGGCTAGCAGATTGCATTTCCTTCACTTATGCCCAAGCTGGGCTGACTCTGGAGGGCCATGTCACGGCTCATAATGTTAGAGCCATGGCTGCATCAGTGGCTCATTTGAAGTCAGCTTCCATTGAAGAGATTTGCAAGGCTGCAACATGGTCATCAGTCCACACATTCACATCTCACTACTGCCTTCAGCAGGATACCTGACGCAACAGTCGGTTTGGGCAGTCGGTGCTGCAGAATCTGTTCGGGGTTTAGAATCCAACTCCACCCCCCAGACCCATTTTTGTTCTGTTCCAGGCTGCACTCTCAGTTAGTTGTTTATTGTTTCAGGTCAATCTATGTTATGTCCTCGCCGTTGCGAGGCCCAATTGACCAATGTTCATTGTTTTGAGTGAGCCTGGTTGCTAGGGATACCCCACATGTGAGAACAAGTAGCCTGCTTGTTCTCGGATAAAGCAAAGATACTTACCTGTAGCAGGTATTCTCCGAGGACAGCAGGCTGATTGTTCTCACAAAACCTGCCCACCTCGCCTTTGGAGTTGTTGTTGTTTGTTTGTTTATATGCTTTTTGATTAAACTGAGGAGGCATGCCCACGCGACAGGCGGGAAGTCGTTCGCGCGCCAGAAGGCTCTGGCAAAATTTTTTATTTTTGCTGGTGAAAAATTTGCCGTTTCCTGGGCCGACGCGGATGTCGACCCACAAGTGAGAACAATCAGCCTGCTGTCTTCTGTGAATACCTGCTACAGGTAAGTATCTTCGCTATATTGTGTTATGGGGCTCATTTTCAAAGCACTTAGATTTACAAAGTTCCATAGGTTTCTATGGGGCCCTTTTAAAGACTGGTGGTAAGCCTTACGTGTGCTTACCTCTCGCTCTTCTGGGCAACTGCTATCCCAACGTGGCCACTGGCGGTAGTCCCGCCACGAGCATGCGCCATATCCGAGGGAAAAGAACCCCCCCCCCCCCCAGAAACGCCGTGCACTGCCCAGTTACCGCCAGGTTAGTGCAGGAGCCCTTATAGCCACCTCAATGGGTGGTGGTAAGGGCTTCCTATCACATGTCCACGCGGTAAGAGTTCTCTTACTGCATGGCCATGTGTGTCTGGGCGCTTTTTACCTGCTGTGGTATAAAGGGCCGTGGCTCATGAGAAAAACAGCCCTTGCTGCTAGTGCTGGGTCCTTTTTCCCGCAGTTTGGTAAAAGGACCGCTATGTAACTGTGTAAGTCTAAGTGCTTTGAAAATACGCCTCTGTCTTGTATACTTATTCATTATAAAACATCTATCATTTGTAGGTAAGCCACTATCAGAATGTATGCATTCAAACAAATTAAGAGATTGAATACTCATAACTTATACACACTAAAGAGGCAATTCTATTAGTGGGTGCCTGCATTTAGGTGCCCTGAGGATACATACTAGGAGCTTATATTACAACAAGAACCTAAATGCGTAGGTTCCATTATAGAATACTGGTATAACCTGTTATCATAGAACTGGCATAACTATGGCTGCCTAAATGTGGCAAAGACCGGTGTACCTGAATGTTACTCATCTTGAGCTACTACTGAAAAAGGTGTGAGCAAAATCTAAATAAATAAATAAATTACAGTATTCTGTATGTTACCTGCATAAGTGGGAGCGCCGCCTTTATCCTGCCCATGCTCCTCCTTGTAAATACATGCTTTGTACTGTCATCACCTTTATGGTTATGTTGTTTTAAGCTTTTTAGCCAAGCTGTACTTGTGAAAGTCTATTATACAGGAAAATGTAATCCCTGCAAAGAAACAAAAACATCTTCAGATGTTACATAAAAAAGGGGTTACTAATTCTGTCTAGTTATGGTCAGGGCTTTTTTTGAGGGGGTACTTGGGGGTACTGAGTACCGGCTGTCAGGTTTTCAGGTTCAGAGCCCCTGGGGCCGAGCTCTGGAGAAAACGTGAGCCCTTGGGCTGCTGACGAAGAGCGACAGCAGCAGGCAAAACCCACCAACCAATGCTGGGTAAGTACACCGGCACCAGCAGGGACTGCAGGCACTGCCCAGCGAGCTGGAACACACGGACTGGAATCCCCCGGACTGGAGGACACAGGACTGAAACACTGGACTGGAACACTGGACTGGAACACACCGGACTGGAGCACCCTGGACTGGAGCACACTGGACTGGTCCGTACAGCTTCACCTGCACTTAGCCACTGCCCCCCAAGGGTTGAGCCCCTGGGTTTGAGTGGCCGGCAGGACTTACCGGATACCGGATGACACAGGGACCAGGACTAGAACAAGCTGGAAACAGCAGTACTCCTAAATCCTAAACTGACATAAGTGCTCTCAAGCCCTAACCAACAGAAGAACTCCAAACAGAACCCAACAAAAGTGTTCCTAACAATAAACCAACAAAAGGACTTCCTAAGCCCTATACTAATAGCAGTGCTACCAATAGCACCACTAGGAAAAGCAGGGGAGCCACAGGGAAAGAGCAGGGAACCTAAACACATAAACTAGCACAGGTGCTCCTAAGCACCAAGCACAACAGCTCTACAACCCTAAACTAACTACGGTGCTCCTAAGCACCACACTACCAGCAGAGCTCCTAGCACTAACAGGGAAGACAGGGGAGCCAAAAGGGAAAAAACAGGGAAGCTAAACACAGAAGACAGCAATGCTTCCAAAGCACTAAACACAACAGAGCTTCCAAAGCACCAAACCCAGAAGTGCTTCTAAAGCACCAAACACAGAAGTGCTACTAAAGCACCAATCACAGAAGTGCTTCCAAAGCACCAAAAGGGAAAGCAGGGGAGCCACAAGGGAAAAGCAGGGAAGCTAACACAAATCAAAAGTGCACACTGCACTACCACTAACCTGGACCTAAAGCAAACGACTAAGCAAACATTGCAAAGGCCCTGAAGGAAGGAACACCACTTCCTTATCAAGGCCCTGCCTGATGATGTCACCACTATCAGACCCAGGCAGACAGCATACTGAAACAGAGCCAGAGCTAACTCAGGCAACACAGAGAAGCTCAACACCCACAGGTGCCGTATAGCAGAGCAATTAGAGCCACACTGGAAGCAACCAGCACACAGAGGCAGCTAGCTCAGGTAACACACACAGCTGCAGTATAGTAAAGCAATTAGACTCATGCTGGGAGCAGCCAGCTCACAGACACAGAGCCAGCTCTAGCAACACAGAAAGAAGAAACAGAAGCCAGCACAGAAGCTGACCACCAGAATAAGGTAAGTCTAGGAGAGGTCACGGCCACAATCATAACAGCGGCACCTTTTCCATTGTCTGCTAAAATTGACCCATGGACCCCAAGTCCCTCAAAAAAGCAAGCAGCACAAAGAGCAGAATGATAATTTCCAGGTTATGGAAGAGAGGCAAAGCGGTATCAAAATTGGCAGGAATACACCGAGGCAATTGGAGAGGTGTAAAATGGCACCAACATTAGCAGGAAGACTCCAAAGCATTGGAAGAGGGTTAAAGTGTGTTTATCTTTCTGCCCTCTCTCAGGTATAAAGGTACTAGTTACCTGTAACCTGGAATGTCCGGGACTCCAGGAATTATGGTGGAGAGACAGAAAGAAACAGAAGGCTAGAGTAATATGATAATAATCAGTAATTGTTTATTACACTTACCAATCAGGAATACAATTAGAATAAACAATATAATTAATTAATTCTCATATGAGACAGCAACCGGGACACAAACGTGACCTCTGACATTAACTCTCTGATTGCCTCTGTCCATGATTCTTCTTTTATACCCTTTTCTCCCATAGACTAGTATTGGAAGTACAAAGTCAGCATATTCTAGTAAATTCTATCTTACAGAAGCAAAGTTCTTCATAACGTATTTGTTTATCATAAGTAAGGTCAATAAGGTTATCCTACTTTGCAAAAACCATCTTCTCAGCAACAAACATTATGTCTCCTTCATTATCTGCTTCCATGGTCAGCAGCAAATTTCCCCTTACATTACAGTATTGTCTTGCCACACATATCTTTGTTATGACTCCATATCTGCCTGTCTCCTCAACAGAAAGTGCAAGCTGACATGAGACTCACATTCTGTATAATTTCTTATGATTTAGTTTCTCAGTGATTCTTAACCTGTTCATAGCCTGTTCACAGAGGCATAGCTGTGTTCATAATTCTCAGTTACTGGACAATCCCTAGACAGAGTGAATGGGCTAGAGCAGCAGTAATATTAGGTAGAAGGCCCTGGAACACTGGAATGGAGGGCCAACATATTATCCACACTAGCTGGAAAGCCCCAGACCACATAAAGAGGACCAACATAGCAGAAAGATAGTCTTGAAGCCCTAAAACACATGAAGAGGGTGAACATAGCATAACATTCCTTCTCCACTGGTTGCCTGTGAGGGAACGTATCTCTTTCAAAATCTGCTCCCTAACTCATAAAATCATATATGGGTTGGCACCGGAATATATGCTTCGCCTTATCGACCTACCTCCCAGGAATGCAGTTGCCACCTCGAGGTCATACCTCAACCTGCACTTTCCAAATTGCAGAGGCGTTAGATACAAGAAGATCTTCACTTCGTCCTTCCAATACTCCTGTGCCAAGAATTGGAATGGTTTGCCAAAATGCTTAAAGCTGCAAAATGATCACCAGCTGTTCAAGAGGCTGCTGAAAACCCACCTATTTGGACTGGTCTACTCCCCCCCACTCTCTTACCGATCAATAGTCCCACTTTCTTACCCTTCATCTGTTATGCCCCCTTCCCCTACCTTGCTTATTCTTGTCTCTTACCGTTTTCTCTTATTGCATTGTCATTTTTAATTCTCCTATGTAAGCCACATTGTGCCCGCGTGTGTGGGAAAATGTGGGGTAGAAATGTACTATAAATAAATCAAGATAGGCTGAAAGGCATTAAAACACCTGAACAGGGCCAAGGCTGAAAGGCATTAAAACACCTGAACAGGGCCAATACAGAATCTAGACAGGCTGAGGGGTCCAAGCATAGGGTGAAGGCATCCAGGTTACATGCCTGTACTGAAGATCCTTCCCTAGGCTGAGGAATAAATTAATGGATTTCTTTAGGTAGGATTCTGTGTAATTTGGGTGGAGAGCAAAGAATGTGCTGTCATAAAGGTCCCAAAGATAGTAAGAATTGATTGAAGGGCAGTAGCCCTGGCTGGAGGATTCTAGAACACCTGAAGAGGACCAATGGAGCAGCAAGATTGCCTGGCAGGCAGTAAAACACCCAAAAAAGATCAACATAGCACTATCCAAAAGATGCTCGTTTGGGAATTCAATCTAAACTGCAATCTGCCCAGGACCTAGTAGGTTTTTTTCTTAATAAAGTAATCCAAATACATTCAGATTTATCACAATCTAGGTTTAATTGCAGTGATGTATTGTCTAGTATTTTTGCAGAGCTTGAGCAACCTGTAAGGGTGGATCAGGTTTGAAACTTGTTTCCACCCATTTCAGCCACTACTACTTCTTCCCTACTGAAGAAATGTTCTCATTCACAATGCATGCTGGATACTTATCCTATTCCCTTATTTTCTACAATCCCACAGGTAGTTATCCAATGGCTGACAACTGAATTGAATAGATTGTTCGTATTAGGATTTTTACCACCCGATATAGGCTAAATTGTGCTTACTCCTATACCCAAGTGTTCTAATCTAGATTTATTATTACCTTTTAGTTATAGACCAGTGGCAAGTATACCTTTATTCACAAAATTAGTTGAAACTTATGTAAGCCAACTTTTTATGGAGTATATGGATAATTTCTCTTGCTTACATTTTTCTCAGTTTGGTTTTAGGCCACCTCAAAGCACCAAGACTTTGCTGCTTGTGCCGACCTCATTTGTGAAGGAAGTACTGGGTGCTCAAAAGCAGGTCATCCTACTCCAATTTGATATTTTCGATCATGATCTTATACTATCTAGGCTGAGTGGTATTGGCATCTCAAGCTCAGTATTCAATTGGTTTCAGGGGTTCCTGGGAAACTGCAGCTATTGTGTACGACAGAATAAAATCCTTTCTAAATACTGGTTCCCGGGTTGCAGTGTTCCCCAGGATATTTTTGCCAGTTTTTCTAGTATATAGATTTCACACCGACACCGTGGGTGGCGGTTGTCTTTTATAACCGGTTTAATATGTAACCGTTTATTTTTATCTGGCCTTTATTTTCAACTGGTCTGTTTTGTGTACTATTCTTTTAATAATCTATCCACAATCACACAGTGGACAGACACCATTGATACTATGTATGCCTCGATGATAGCACATATTTTTCTTTTGGCAGCCAGGTTTTTATATATATAGTGTTCAGTTTTCACACTTTATATTACCATTACATTTACTTCAGTAGGCTTAGTTAGTCTCATCAAAACTTTAGAGATGGTTATTCATATGTTATGGTATTGTGTTCCTCCTTTTTTACAGCTTTGCTTATCTTTAATTCTGCTCAGTTGCAGAACAGTCTTACCCAGGCACTGTTTGTAACATTCTTGAGTCTCAAGGTGAGCCACTTCATCTTGCATGTCTTTGATAATACATTATGAGGGGCATTTTCAATATGATGTCTAAGTCCGACTTTGGACGTTTTGCGAAAAACGTCCAAAGTCCAAATAGGAGAGAAGGTCATTTTCGAAAGAGAAAAACGTGTATCTTTTGTTTTCGAATATATGGTTCCGAACAACGTTTTGTTTTTTGGTCCATTTTCGGGAAAAAAAAAACCTACAAGTACAAAATGAACAAAACCAAGCCATTGGGATGTAGGAGGACCCAGCATTTTTAGTAGACTGGTCCCCCTGACCAGGGGCGGGCCTGGACGGGCCCAAGCCCAGCCAGTTTCCCTCCAGGCCCACCCAGCCAATGTCCGCCCCGCCATCCGGCACCGAGCCTTAAAAAAAAAAAAACAAAGAAATGCCTCGCGTCTGCTGTGCACTGCTGTAAAGCAAGCAGCAAATCGCTTCTGTTTTTATCTACCCCTCTCTAGACCCCCGCAGGACTCTTCCACACGGAGGTGTACAGAGGGTTTGTTCTTCTAAGATCTTGTTAACCGCCTCCCTGAATTCCAGTGACACCCCTTTCCATGGGTATCGGCGCTGGGGAGGTATCAGAAGGCGCAGTTCAAATCTAATTCCCATGACCACAGCTTTCTGTCTATTTGGATCTAAGTGAATCTTTGGCCATTTATGTTCCCACATAAAATCTATGAAATATCTATAAAACTGTTTCAGTGAGAAATCTTACTTGTGTGTGTGTGTTATTTTGTAAAACAGATGGAAGATAGACAATAAATAGAAACAAAGACAGAAACAGTTTAGTTACAGATATAGTCTTTTTTATTCTCACCCAAATCTGGACTTTAGTTTGGTACATTCATCGGACAAGTTCTGGGTTCAACCGGCCAGAGCTTCGCTCCTTCAAGATGCGTTGGGGAAAAACATTCCAACGAGAGCTCTGATGCACCCTTCTTATATACTATTTGGTCCCCATACAAGTCTATGGAAAGGGACTTTTTTTTTTTCTAATCTTGCTTCATCTCTGAGTCACAGTTGACCGCAGATCAGGTGCCCACCTGCCCCTCCTCTCAAAGATTGCTTCATAGTGCCAATTTCGACACTTTTAGAACCTCTTTCCTAATACTTAAGAGATACTAAGAGAGAGATCTGTATCTCTATATCTTGTGACACTAGAAGCCATTTTATAAAGACAAACTCCATTTTAAGAACCAAGCTTTTTACCTTTTTTGTCATTAATTTCTACATCATAAGTGTTACACTCATTTTGAAAGTTGTACCAGGTTTCCTTAAGACTCACCAAGCAGTCCTGCTCTTACAGGTTCTCTGCTATAAGGCCATCAGCTGGTTATCAGGCCTAGTTAGTGCTTTTCAGCTGTTTTAAGCTGTATAGCTTGGCCCACCACTATTCCAGCGGATAGGTCTCAAGCTAGAACACATATTAACACTTCGTCGCGTCGGCCCTTCCTTCACTGTGTCCCACCCTCTGATGTAACTTCCTATTTCCGCGAGGGCGGGACACAGTGAAGGAAGGGCCGATGCAACGAGACGATTTGCTGCTTGCTTTAAAGCAGCGCACAGCAGACGCGAGGCGTTTCTCCGGTTTTTTTTTAAGGCTCGGTGCCGGGTGGAAGACGAGGGTCGTCTGCTCGTCGATCATGGAGCTGGTAGGCAGGTGGGGACTGGGTCGTGCAGGGGGGCTCAGATGGGATGTCAGGGTGGGGTGGGGAGGGGTTCAGATGTATAGTATTTAACTTTTAAAGTTCATGGGGGGGGGGTGGAGAAGGGAAGAATACATGCATGCCCACCCAATCTACCCACTGGCCCACCCAAAAATTACATTCTGGCTACGCCACTGCCTCTGACATCCCAGGACAGCAACCAGACACCCTAGGGGACACTACAGTGGCCTTCATAAACAGCTCCCAGGTACATATCTCATCATTGCTTCCTTACCTTTTGTGCTGAGCCCCCCAAATCCATCCAACACCCACTATCCCCAACTGTACAACACTACCATAGCCCTTACAGGTGAAGGGGGCACCTATATGTGGGTATAATGGGTTTCTGATGAGTTTTGGAGGGCTCACAGTTTATATCACAAGTGTAACAGGTAGGGGGAGATAGGAGCCTGGGTCCACCTGTCTGCAGTGCACTTCATCCAACACTAGACTACTCCAGGGACCTGCATGCTGTTCTAATGGACCTGAGTAAAACATCTGAGGCTGGCATAGAGGTTGGTAAGTAATGTTTTTCATCACATTTTTGGGGGATGGGAGGGAGTTAGTCAGTGGCGTACCTAGGGTAATTGACACCCGGGGCTGGTAATTTTTTAACACCCCCCTCCAAAATCCAGTACTAGGCATACCGAAAATATAAAACACTCAGGACCTATACAGCAATTCTACCATACCATAAGCAATAATTTCTACGAGTCACACAAGGAAAAGGGAAGCATCTTAAACACTACAGTGAGCACTAGAACATCAATTCACCTATTGTAAAACGAAACCAGACAGAATAATACAGATCGTCGATCCTGCACAGTCAATGCCAGCTGAAAGCTATGTCTTTTTCACAAACACAGATACACCCTAATCCACTATAGAATAAGTAATGATAAACTTTCTATTTAGACAAAAATTAAACTGAACCCCAAAGATGCCATACTCTGCATACAATGCAGTACAACAGAAACAGAAAATGTCCCCTAGTGCTGTGCAAAATATAAAACATTTAGCTTTCAGAGGCCCAAACCTCCTTTCCTCAGGTCAATACAGTATAGTGCTGTTACAGTATCCTATCCTGACCCGAGGAAGGGGGTTTTGTTCTCCGAAAGTAAAATGTATTAAAATTAGTCCAATAAAAAGATTACCTTATTTACATGTTCTATTTATAAGCATTTATTAACATAGCTACACTACTACTTTATCCTAAAGCAAAAAAAAAATATATATATATATATATATTTTATTTACAGTTTGTTGTCTCTGGTTTCTGCTTTCCTCATCTTCTTTTCACTGTCTTCCTTCCATCCAGCATCTGTCTTCGCTCTATCTCTGCCATCCAGTGTCTGCCCTCTCTGCTGTCCCCTCCATCCACTGTCTGCCCTCTCTCCCTGCCCTTTCCATCCATTGTCTGCCCTCTCTTTTCCTTCCATCCACATCTGCCCTCTATCTCTGCTCCTTCCATCCACCATCTGCCCATCTGCCCTCTCTCACTCCCCTTCCATCCACTGTCTGCCCTTTCTATCCCTTCCATCCACTGTCTGCCCTTTCTCTCTGCCCCTTTAATCTACCATTTGTCCTCCCTCTTCCATCCATCCAGGGTCTGCCCTCCCTCTCGCTCCCCTTCCATCCAGGATCTGTCCCCTCTCTCTCTCTCTGCCCCCTCTTTTCGGCCCCCAGTTCTAGCCCCATTATCCCACCTGCCCCTTGTTCCAGCCCCAGCCCACATTTTTTTTATCCCACGCTTTCCCACTCATGGCAGGCTCAATGCGGCTTAGGTACTTATTTGTACCTGGGCACTAAGAGTCATGGGACCCTAACCACCTATCAAAAATGATTAAAATGATGGAAGCTAGGGGAGAGTAGGTCCCTTACTGTTGTTGGCCCTCAGGTTATTGTCCCAGTGGTCATTCCAATTCCTGATCTATCTATATTTTACCATGTATTTTCCAAGGAACTTCTAATATCATCTTCTTTTAAAGAAGAAGGCCACTGACACTCTAAATGCATGGTTTTATGTATTCAACAGTACAACAAAGAAAGATATTTTTCTTCAAATAGAATCAATATTCAGTTAGTTCAGATTTTATAGCAGTACACTTAAGTGGAGATGCTAGAAGAGCTTATTCACTGAAGTATTCTGAATCCTCTTTAAATTCATGGCTCACTTCCCAGTTTTTGTAACAACAGCCAAAGCTGAACACTTAAGACACAAAGATTATACTTTCGAATATATCAAGATCCTTTCAATGAGTTACAAAATTCATAGGATTACATGGAGTGTGATGGTCTAAAGATTAAAATACTTATTTTAGAAACATTATTCATGTTTTAGACATGTGTATTGTGTATACATCTAAATCCCAATTTTCCAAAGCCAGGATATATGTGTCTAAAATGAAAAAAATATGCATATGACATGGAGGTATGGTCTGGGAATATTATTTGGTAGACCTAAGAAATAAACATGTATTTCCCATTTCAGAAGGGGAACGCACATGTATAACAAAAACACATTGACATCAGAATTTACTCCTGCTAGTTTTCAGAAAAGTATTCATACTGAGTAGTGCTCCACTGGAGAGAATTAGGGAAGGTTACCCTCTTAATCCCCTAGTGGTTAACATCCCTCCCCCCCCCCCCCCCCCCCCCAAAAAAAAAAAAAGTGAAACTGGCAAGGGATATTGGGGTCTGTGACAGCTTTGGGAAAAACATGCTTATATTTCTAAAATGGCCAACATATAAACATGTATGTTCCGGCATATACATGTTTATGTGCCCATGATGACCCCTTTGGAATTTTAGATATTTATGGCTGTAAAATGGATGCTCCTGCAGTATATAACCAGCAAATAAATGTCTTTTTCTCAGTGTATTTTTGAACAGGCTCTGTCAGTAGATACTGTTCTAAAATGCTAGCAATCACACCTCTGAATTATTGATAAATATAGCATCTGTTTCTTTGTTTAGCTTTTCATCTCATCTAGGTGACCACTTGATACTTCATCTTCCTTTTTTCAGAAATGCACAATTTTATAAAGTGGAAATCATGTTTCAAGATAATCACTACACTTTAGCACTACACTTTACAATTAGCACGTTGTTTTTATTATACATTTTTATCACCAACCAATACAACTGAGCTACACAAATGCCAGATCCATAGTTAACAAAACTATGACAATATCCGACTGGATCACAACAGATAATCTCAAATTTTTATTCATCAGTGAAACCTGGATTCACGACCTCAAGGACCCCATAATCTTAGAACTTTGCCCTCTACTACTACTACTATTTAGCATTTCTATAGCGCTACAAGGCGTACGCAGCGCTGCACAAACATAGAAGAAAGACAGTCCCTGCTCAAAGAGCTTACAATCTAATAGACAAAAAATAAATAAAGTAAGCAAATCAAATCAATTAATGTGAACGGGAAGGAAGAGAGGAGGGTAGGTGGAGGTGAGTGGTTACAAGTGGTTACGAGTCAAAAACAATGTTAAAGAGGTGGGCTTTCAGTCTAGATTTAAAGGTGGCCAAGGATGGGGCAAGACGTAGGGGCTCAGGAAGTTTATTCCAGATGTAGGGTGCAGCGAGACAGAAGGCGCAAAGTCTGGAGTTGGCAGTAGTGGAGAAGGGAACAGATAAGAAGGATTTATCCATGGAGCGGAGTGCACGGGAAGGGGTGTAGGGAAGGACGAGTGTGGAGAGATACTGGGGAGCAGCAGAGTGAGTACATTTATATGTTAGTAGAAGAAGTTTGAACAGGATGCGAAAACAGATAGGGAGCCAGTGAAGGGTCTTGAGGAGAGGGGTAGTATGAGTAAAGCGACCCTGGCGGAAGACGAGACCCTCCAGGGTACAAAATTACCCACTGGACTAGGAATGGAAAAAGAGGAGGTGGCATAGCTATAATCTATAGATCCCAATTCACTGTCACAACAACAGCCGAATCTATACTTCCCCAACTTGAAATTGACTCAGAATCAACCATCCAACCTTACAGGATCACCTAAACCTTATCCTGTTTTACAGACCACCTGGCAACTGGCAAGACTGCCAAACACATTTCATGGATTTCATTTCGAACACGTGTGTTTCTACCCAAAACCTTCTTACTGAGCCTGCAAATAGGTGGGAAAATGTGGGCTACAAATGCAATAAATAAATAAATAAATAAAATAGCAGGAGACATCAACCTTCACCTTGAGGATATTAATCTAACAAACGTACGTGAATGCAAGGACTTCCTCCAACTATGGGAGCTTCACTGGCCAAATATTCAACCCACCCATATCAAAGGACACACACTAGTCATCATCACATACAAATTCTCATCAGAACTAAATTTCACACTAACAGATACTAAATGGACAGCTATACCATGGTCCAATCACTACAAAGCAAACCTCTCCCTTCAATGGCGAACAAAAGACTCACAACAGAAACAGAAACAACTAACCTACACCACAAGAGGCAAAATAGACCCATCAACATTCTGGGAACAATTTTATAGCAACGAATGGTCAGCACCAACAGACACACCACAATTTCTTCATGAATGGGACAACAAATGCAGAATTATTTTAGATAACATAGCACCACTTCAAACCAGAACCTCACATAGAAAAAACTCAATACCATGGTTTAATGAAGAACTAAAGAATTAAAAACACAAGTCAGAAGATTAGAACGAGCATGGACTAAGAAAAAAGATGACTCTACACGCAACGACTGGAAGCGACTTCAAAGAAAATACAAATACACAATCAGACAAACTAAAAGAGCATATTATAAAACGAAAATTGGACCAGACTACAAGGACACACACAAACTCTTACAACTCATAAACAAACTACTAAATACCTCACCGGTTACTTCTAATAACGCAGACACCCCATCAGCAAATGAACTTGCGAACTACTTCAAATAGAAAATTATAAAACTACGACTCATGATACCTAGCAACACAAGTGACTATCTAAACCTCCTTGAATGTCTAGACCCAATCAGGATTGTGGGCAGACCACGGCACTGAAACAGTATTAGTGACTTTAACAAATAAATTCAAACAAACAATCGCAACCGGCAACAACATTCTTCTCTTACAATTTGACATGTCTAGTGCCTTTGACATGGTCAACCACGGAATACTATTACATATCCTAGAATACTTTGGAGTGGGAGGTAATGTTCTTAACTGGTTTAAAGGATTCTTGACCACAAGATCATACCAAGTAACTGCTAATGCGACTATTTCAGACCCATGGACACCTGAATGTGGAGTCCCCCAAGGATCCCCCCTCTCGCCAACCCTCTTCAACCTAATGTTGATACCCCTCGCCAAGCTACTAGCCAATCAAAACCTCAATCCATACATATATACAGACGATGTCACGATCTACATCCCGTTCAAAAATGACCTAAAGGAAATCACCAACGAGATCAACCAAAGCTTCCAAGTTATGCACTCCTGGGCGGATGCATTTCAACTAAAACTTAATGCAGAAAAAACACAATGCCTTATACTCACCTCACAACATAACACAAGTAAATTCACTACCATTACTACACCAAACTTTCCCCTCCCCATTTCAAACACTCTGAAAATTCTTGGAGTTACCATTGATCGAAATCTCACACTCGATAACCACGTGAAAAACACAACTAAGAAGATGTTCCACTCCATGTGGAAACTCAAAAGAGGTAAACCTTTCTTCCCAAGGTCCATTTTTTCGCCACCTGGTACAGTCAATGGTACTAAGTCACCTGGAGTATTGCAACGCACTATATGCCGGCTGTAAAGAACAGATCATCAAGAAACTCCAAACAGCCCAGAATACCGCAGCTAGACTCATTTTTGGAAAGACAAAATATGAAAGTGCAAAACCAATAAGAAAGAAATTACACTGGCTACCACTTAAAGAACGTACCACATTCAAGATCTGCACGATTGTTCATAAAATCATTTATGGAGATGCCCCGACGTACATGATGGACCTCGTTAACCTACCACCCAGTAATGCAAAAAGATCCTCCCGAACTTTTCTTAACCTGCACTTCCCTAGCTGTAAAGGATTAAAATACAGACTAACACATGCGACCAGCTTCTCATACTTGAGCACGCAGCTGTGGAATGCACTGCCAACTAACTTGAAAACAATTAACGAAATAGCTCACTTTCGCAAATCACTAAAAACCTATCTCTTCAACAAGGCCTACCACGAGAACCCATAACCTAACTATAACACTCCTCCACTCCGCCCGTACTCTGAATGTCTTCTTTCTATAATCACTTGAATAATTCTTTTTGTCATCCCTTGATTTCACTGTAACTCCAGTTGTATCATGTACCCTGTATGGTGACGCCATAACAGGTCTCTGTAAGCCACATTGAGCCTGCAAATAGGTGGGAAAATGTGGGATACAAGTGCAATAAATAAATAAATAAATAAAATGTCCTCTCTAGAATTATGCATGTTTCTTACTTTTTTAAAAATCCTTTATGGAGCTTTCACTTTTGTGAATGTTTATTAATAACAGAGAGCCCTTTATAGAATAGCACTGGGTGCCAATTTTTGGGCACGATTTACTGAATTTATTTGGTCCTTAGTGTACAAACATACGTGCACAGGTTATAGAATAATGCCAGTTACACGCATAACTTAACCCTAGAACGCATGACGTTAAAAATATACATATTAACGTCATGGGGGCCATGCACATAATGTAGAAAAACACACTTAAATAACTTTCACAAGTTTATTTCAAAATTGCTCAATAAAATATGAATAGTGGACAACATTTTAATTATAATTTTTCACAGAAAACACCAAAAAATCTTTTTTTTCCCAAATTTCACGCAAAGACATGAAAACACACAAAAATGCATAGAAATCTATAGCAAACTAGCTGCAGCTACATTTTTATTCTAACTTTCTTTTCTATTATATTAGTCTTCCAAACAATTCTGACATGTTATTTTTTCAGAAGAGTGTTCTTTGCAAACAGTTTCCTTACAAGTGGAACAATATCGCTCAGTTTTCCTCTCTATGTTTCTTGGACACATGAAACAACGCTTTCGTTTTCTTTCTCCTGGCTCTGGAGTAATCTGAAACTGTACGCCACACCGTTTCATTGCTTCTTTAGTTTTCTTTGGCAAGCATTTCAAGTCGCTTCGCTCTATCATGTGAGGTATTACAAGTTCATGACAAAGGTCCTTCAAGAATAAGCGTCTCCTGTCCTTCCTCTGTGCATGAAATTCAGGATGAGTTTCTGTATAAATAATGAATGAATTTAGGGCTGCTACATCAAGCATATTTGAAAATAGTACTACAGGCCATCGTTTTGTTTGCCTCTTACACGAATATTCTCCCACCATCTCATCCATTTTATCTACACCTCCTTTTGTTGCATTGTAATGCAGGATGATTTCTGGTTTCAATTTTTGGTTATTGCTGTCAACACTGCAATCGTGATGCATGGTACTGAGTAAAATTACAGATTTCTCCTTCTTTGCCTTGTAAGATACCAAAGTCGCTTTGTTATTGAATCCAAAGACACTCTCATAAAGTGCTCGCTGACGATTGTGTTTGAGTGCTGCTGGAATTTCTCGTCTGTTTTGCTTTATAGTACCAACAAGTGTAATAGCTTTTGCAAGCAGAAAATTGCCTAGTTCAACATTGGTGAAATAATTGTCCATGGTGATGTTTCTACCTGAATTGAATATTGGAACAGCAAGAGTTTTGACTATTTCAGACCCCAGATCCTTCTGTACTGGTGCACCAACCTCTTTGCCACAGTAGATTACGCCATTTATGCCATAATAATTTGCAGAATCACACATCCAGAAGATTTTTATACCGTACTTGGCTGGCTTGCTGGGCATGTATTGTATGAATTTGCAGCGTCCTCTGAACGGTACAAGTTGCTCATCTACAGTAACATTAGTACTAGGATTGTAAAGTTTTGTGCAATTTTTGATAAATATGTTCCAGATATAACTGATAGGGGCTAATTTGTCTGTTTCAAACCTCGCTGCACGAGTTCGCTTATCATCAAAGCGAATGATCCTTCTAATTTCCTCATATCTGCCCACTGACATTGTCGCCTTATAGTGTGGATCAGAAAGTGGGTCCAGAAATAATTCTCGTATTGGGACATCATACGATTTTTGACTCCCTGCCAGCAGGAAAAGTCCAATATATGCATAAAGTTCCTCTTTTGAGATATTTTTCCAGGACTTATTTTTTGCTGAAGCGATACGTCTTCCTTCTAGGTTTGAACATAATAGGACCTCTTCTGCA
This sequence comes from Microcaecilia unicolor, assembly GCF_901765095.1. Lineage (NCBI taxonomy): Eukaryota > Metazoa > Chordata > Amphibia > Gymnophiona > Siphonopidae > Microcaecilia > Microcaecilia unicolor. The sequence continues at coordinate 53,616 of NW_021963550.1, read as the reverse complement.
ATATTGTCAGAAAAATAAGTACAGAATACATCTTTAGGGGTAAAGTAACTGGGACTTCCCACAGCTCCTTGAGCCTGTCTCACAATATTGTGTATTGGAGTACGTCCGACTAATGTAGGATTACTGTCCCAAAAAACATTCGTTTTGGATGTTCTACTTATCACTTCTTGAGGATCCACTAGATTCACTTCTTCATCATCAGAAGAATCACTGGATGAGGATGTTTGATTAGCTGGTGGCAGATATTCTTCATCAGACAAAGATAGTTCACTTTCATCATCGCTTTGAAACATAATCGCTTCAATCTCTTGGTCAGTCAGACACTTGGAGGAAGACTGTGCCATTGCTGACTAGATGTTAGAAAATGAAACAGATTTCCTCTCAACAGCTTATCTTATCACAGGTCCTTCAGCAATTAGCTCACAGTGTATACTGTCCTCAGTGTTCAGAGGACCTGAGGTGATGTCATGGCCTTATCACTCCCTCCAAAAATCACATGACATCCTCACATGTTATTATCCACACCCTGGCCCCTCCACCAGCATTACTGAGTACAAATAAAGTAACTTGAGACACAAACACTTCTGAGAACATGATAAAAACAGCGGGGGCCTAAAAGGCCCCCAATTCATACAGATGTAGTTTTCACCAAACAAGCATTGTTACACCATAATGCCTATGAAAACAAATTATATGAACAACTGGATATTATCAACAATGACATACTTGAGTAATACCTTGAGTTTCAAAATTCTAACTAAAGTAATTTTGCAGATAATAGCAAAAATGTAAGCATGGGGGCCTAAAAGGCCCCCAATATGCGTTCTAGGGTTAATTGATAAATTTGGCACTAATTGGCACTAAGAACCAATAATCTGCTATAATTGGAGTTAATCGATGCTAATTAGCACTAATTTGCAGTTACACATATAACTGAACTCAGTTGTAATTCTAGCTTGCATATCCTTTAGCGTATAACTGCTAGGAGGTGTGGATGAGGGAAGAGCATGGGCTGGTCAGGGGCATGCCCAGCGCTTATGCACAAATGAGCCAATGCTCAGAACTTGGTGCTATCTGGAACAGTGCCCAATCAGTACTGCAGGAGCAGTGCTGAAAAATAGTTTTGTAATGCTCAACTGTATAAAGATCCAAAAGATATGCGTGCTGCTTGACTGAAAGCAACAGGGAGGAACATGCCTGGTGCATGCGCACAAGAGTTTTGCAATAAGCACAGACCTTTTATGCATGCGCCAGGCAAACCCAGAAGCAATGCATGCATTGGCATGTTCTTCTGTGCCTTTAAATATAAGTGTTTCAAATATTTTTCACCTGAAAAGCTTATTTTTAATCGCACAAAACAGGTGCCAGTATGTGCTTTCACTTTCGGGTTTGCTCTGACCCGCATATATTCGTCTCTCACTACCAATGCTTGAAGGCTTGCATGGGCTTCCTTCTGCTTTCAAATTAAATAAAAACTGGCAGCTTTTAAAGAAAAAAATCATGGGAAACCTTCTCTTCAGATACCCCAATGCATGCTCTGAGCTGGTGTTAGGTTTTCAGCAGTAAGGGCAGCTATGTTTTGTGCGCTGTTCTGTAAGCATCGGGAGGGAACAGAAAATGAATGACCTCATTAACATCCGAAGTTTGCATGCTATTTGGGCTAATCTGTGGCACACATTCCTGCTTATTTTCGAAAGAGAAAAACGCCTATAGTGCGACCTAAATCGGGAGATAGATGTTTATCTCACAAAAACGATTAAATCAGTATAATGGAAACAAAACTTTAAGTGCGTCCGTTTCGCTCGTACGCTCAGATACAAACGCCCAAATAAGGGGTGTGTCGGGGGCGTGTTAAGGGCGGTGTTACGAGGTGGGCGTCTACAACGTATAACAGATAGCGAAATGACTTAGGGTGGGCGCGAACATGGGCGTCATTGCTTAGACCCGAAATAAAAGCGACCAGAGCAAGGGGGAAATCGTCTTTATACCCATTAGCGATTGTGTACAGTTGGAGAGTGGCGCGATCGGTGTTGGGAGAGCTGAATTGGTGGTTGCAGAGAAAGCTGAGTGTGTGGAGTACCTGTAACGTTCGTCTGTCTGCCCTAGTCGGAACGTTGTCACCCTCACCTGCCTCTTTTGTGTCTTACCTTTTGACCTTTCCTTACTCCTCCTCCTTGCTCTATCGGTCCCTTCCCCTTCCCTTCCCCCTATCCCTCTCTTCACTGTTCCCACGTGTATATTGTATTGCCTGACTTCCCTTTGTCTCTGTGTTCCCTGTACTGTTTGGGGAGTGACTGGCCAGAGGGTGTGTTCGGAGTGAGATTCTGTGTGCTGCTGTTGTTTCAGTACTACTACTAATACTTGCACTGGTGGGGAAATGGATGCACTAAATTCACTGGTGGCTTCCATGTTAGAGGAACAGGCCACACACCGCAGGAGCTATTCACGGCCCCGAGTGTTCAGGCCCCGCACCACCTTCCTACAACTCACTGACCAGCAGTGTCTGACAAGATTCAGGTTTGATAAGGCGACCATTGTGCAGCTTTGTGAGCAGCTGAAACCCCTCCTTCAGCCCCAGACCCATAGGAATAACCCCATCCCTGTCCACCTCTGCCTCTCTCTCTGTCCTGGCCACTGGGAGTTTCCAATCTGTATTAGCTGCTAACACAGGCCTCACCCAGGCTTCTATTTCACACTGTCTCACCCAGTTCCTGGATGCCTTTCTAACTCACACCTCTCACTACATCACTTTCCCCACCACCCCCCAGGCCCTGCACAACAACATGGCCGCCTTCTATGCTGTTGCTAGATTCCCCTCGGTCATAGGTGTGATTGACTGCACACACGTCCCACTCAGGCCCCCCCGGCCACACGAAGCCACCTACAGAAACAGGAAGGCATTTCATTCGATGAACATGCAAGTTGTGTGTGATGCCCAGGGGGAGATATTAGACGTGTGTGCCAGGTACCCCGGTTCCACCCACAATGCCTATATCCTACAGCACTCAGGCATCTTCTGCAGGTTTGAGCGAGGGGAGTTCACCGGTGGATGGCTACTAGGTAAGTGCAACATGGATGTACCCATACTATATCTCCTCCACTGGGCAACCCTCCGTCCTGCCTTCCTCCACCTCACTCCACAACCCACTATCCTAATCCCCCCTCCCCCCCTGTACCTGCTCCAAGCAATACACACTCATCTATTTCATTCTGCTTCTCTCCAAAGGTGACCGAGGCTACCCGCAGAGGACATGGCTCATGACCCCCGTGGTGCATCCACAACCAGGGGCAGAAGAAACCTACAACAGGAGGCATCGCAGCACCCGGGGGATTATTGAGCGGACCTTTGGCTTCTTGAAAAACCGGTTCCGCTGTCTGAACTGGTCTGGAGGAGAGCTGCTCTACAGTCCAGAAAAGGTGGCCAAGATCTTTGTGGCGTGCTGCATGCTGCACAATTTGGCCCAGCGCAGAGGACAGGCCCTCCCAGAGGAGCCACAGCCACCAGATGAGGCCCCAGATGAGCAGGAAGAGGAGCCCCCTCCACCCCCAGCCCACAGAGCAGAGCTCACTGCTTACCAGCTTGGCGTCAGAGCCAGACAAAGACTCATAGAAACAAGTTTTGTGTGAAAGTAAGTGCACATTTATTTGTAATACTCACATAAGTGTTACCATCACATCACACCCACCATCACCACCACCCACCAACCCTCACCCTGCAGCATGTGCCATCACTTTCCCCGGTCCCTCCCCCGTCCCCTCTTACCCCTCCCACGGACTTCCTTTGCAGCTGGTGCTGCAGGGGAAGTCTGTTCAGACTCCTCCGATGGGCTACTCCCACTGTCCTCCTCCGTATCCACACAGCAGCCTGCGGCTTCGGCTGCGCTGTGGAAATCCGGCCACCTTGTTGGCTGTAGCCTGGCCACAGGACCCAGAATGGGAGCTGGTTTGGTGGGTGCTGCACTAGTGGCTGCGGAGGCGCCCGATCTCAAGGCCCACCTCTTAGCTGGTGGTGGTTGCTGCCCACTGGAGGAGGAAGTGGATGGCAGGTCTTGCTGCACCACCACCGGTGGAGTAGGTGCTGTGACCTGAGGGCGCAGGCCTTCAATGCTGTGCTGCAGCTGTTCCAGTTGCTGGAGCACCTCATGGTGGGCTTGGCGCTGCGCCTGGAGCAGTTCCTGGTGGGCTTGGCGCTGTGCCTGGAGCAGTTCCTAGTGGGCTTGGCGCTGCGCCTGCAGTGCTTCCCGCTGCAGCTCTAATTTTTGTTGCCGGTACTCCTCCAAGCCCACATTGTGCCGCAGCAAATCAGTGGCCAGCCGCAGGAGTTGCCTCCTTTGGCTGGAGGGCCTCTGGCGAGGAGCTGGCCCCCTATATGCATCCTCCACATCAGAAAACTCAACCGGTGGTGGAGGTGCCGCCTCTGCTGGTGGTGCTGGTGGAGGTTGGGCCTCTAGTGCTGGTTCTGCTGCTGCAGGTGGTGGAGGTAGAGGCTGCACTGGTGCAGGTGGTGGTGGTGGTGGTGTTAGAGGCTGGACTGCTGCTGCAGGTGGTGGCGGTAGAGGGTGCTCTGGTGCAGGTGGTGGAGGTAGAGGCTGCAATGGTGCAGCTGGTGGTGGTGGTGGTGGTGGTAGAGGCTGGACTGCTGCTGCAGGTGGTGGAGGTTGAGGCTGTCCTGCTGGTGTAGGCCTTTGTTGTGATTGGAGGCTACTAGGGCCAGCCTCATCAGAGTCATCACCTGTATAGCACAAGGGTGAGGAAGTGTGTTGGTGAAAATAACCCACTTTTGTCTTTCAGCATTCATCTACTTAGCCCCACACTTGATGACACTGCAAAGAGATGGTGAGGAGGATTGGGTTTGAGACCCATGTGAACGACAGCCCCACAGGCAGCTGGGTACAGCTGGTGGACGGACAGCCAAGACAAGGACACTGCTCACAACTTTGTGGACCCGGACAAGCTGTTTGTTGTATATTAGTTAAAGTGAAGGACATTTGAGTGTGTCTTGTGTTACTACTGACTTGGTACACTGCCTAGAACTGCTTTATGACCCCGTTTACAGGCTCCTTAAGTTGCATGCATGTGGCCCACACTAACTAGAGCACAAAGGTGACAGTAGGAAATAGGCACAGTTTGGTGATGATGGGAAAATAGGAGGGAGTAGGGAAGGAAGAGGCCTAAAGTTGTGCCACAGAGTAGAGTAGTAACCTACACACACCCATAGGATAGGAGCCAAGTGTAAAGTATTATTGGGGGTGCTAAGCCCAGTGCAAATAAGCCCTCCCTGGACACCTACATGATATTTCCTCAATATTGGAGGTGCTCAAACACCCACTGAGTCTGCTCCTATGACACACATTAATACTACCACTACTCAGACACCTTACACTGTAATTAAGCTGCACACACAGGACAAGTAAGAGGGAAGCCAATGACTACGGTAGGAATAGAGAGTAAGGGTACAGAGCAAGTGAGTAGGGGGTAGGAGGTGAGACACCATCATAAAGGTGGGCGTTTATTTCACATACTCCTCCCCCACCTCCCTCCTCCCCCTGGCCCCAACTTGTATAACACAGTGTAGTGCAGCACAACAGATATCCCAACATCATAATGGACAACCTACCTGAGGCCTCAGGCTGGGCTGAGGTGTCAAGGGACCCGATCCCGTGGATGCCCTCCTGGGGTAGCAGGGCATGGACCATCAGCTCCATGGGGGTGAGGTTGGCTGTGTCATGTGCTGCGGGATTGGCCCCAGCCTTCCTCCTCACATCCCTCCTCAGCTTGCGCCACTTGCGCTTACAGTCCTCCACGTCCCTTGCACAGTGGAACACCGCATTCACCCTGTTATGGACCGCCTCTCATTCCCGCTGCTTGGTGGTCGCAGCCAGTCTCTGCCCTGTGGGAGCAAACAGGTTGGTGTGCCGTTGCTGTATCTCCTGCACCAGGAGCTCCATCTCGGCATCTGAGAAATTACCCTTCCGGGTTGGGGGCTGGCGTGGCGGCATTGTACCAATGGGGTTTCGAAAATACGGAGTGGGCGTTTATATCGTCGCCAGGAACGCCCATTTTGGACGGGGGATAGGCGTGTCTGATATGGACGCTGTAATTTCGATTATACACATAATTCCTAAACGTGCCCAGCTGAGATAGCGATTTGGAGCTCCTGATTTCGATAATGGGTAGATAACTATGGGCGTCTCCAACTGCCTTCCCCTTCTTGATTGCCATTTAAACCGCCATTTTATGCGCTGGCAGTTCTGATTCACGTGAGTTCTCACGTGTTACCCACATTTATATTAAGGTTTGTGTTTGGCAAGGTATGCTTCGGGACACCTGTGTATTTTGGGGGGTTGTTATTTGTGGTTGCCCTCAGCCCACAACGCTTCCGTATCCATCCTTTGGCCCTCTTCCTGTCTCCCATTCTCTGTGCCTGGTTGTAGCAGGCAGTCTGTGGGAGCTAAGAAATTGCTACAATCGCTCCAAATCAGGCACCCCTCCCTCGGTAAGGGTCATTTCACTGAGGCAGATGTCCAGCTAATGTTCCAGAAGATAGAAACAGACGTTCATGGTAAGCTCTTATTTCTCTGCCACCTCTTCTCTTTCTGCTCATTATCAAGGAGTGTGCATTCACTGTATGTAGTCTGCAGTCATGTCTTAGCTTTCTTTTCTGCAGGTTCCTGTGCACTGGTTGGAGGCCATCAGCCCCGTACTGTGTGGTTCTGCCAGGTCCTCAATGCTGTGGGCCAGCTGTTGCAGCTGCTGTATTGGTTCCCGGTAGGTTCAATCCTTTGTTTGTGTGCTGAACCCCAGTCCCCATTTATGAAATGGCCACCCATTCTCACTTTTGATAGGACAGGGAGGGGGAACTATATAGGCTAATCATGTTTTTAGCACAGTATTGAACACAGTCCTACAAACCTCCATAGTTCTAGAACAACAACATTTCTAACATGTAGGCTGTAAACTAGTTTTAAGGTGGCCACAGGTACTGCCTACTGAGCCCTTAAGACATGATGAGGGAGAGAGTTTGTGGTAACAGGGCCAAACCCAAATTACCTGCAGGTAGCTGCAACCTGATGGCTGCCGTGGCCTAGTGGTTAGATCCCTATTCTTGTAATCACAAGGTTGCCGGTTCAATTCCCACTCTTGCTCCTTGTGATCTAGAGCAAGACACTTAACCCTCCATTGGCTCAGGTACAAACTTACAGTCCTCCTGCGACAGGGAAAGACCTGGAATGTAGGTGACCTTGACCTCCTACTTAAAAAAGGTGTGAGCAAACACCATATTTATTTGTGCCCTTCTGTAACTCTTGTATTATATTGCAACTGTGATGCAGTAAGCCTCCATCTAATGGTTTTGCCATTGTTTTCCCTTTTCTCCTCAGCACTATATACCATTGCAGATGCATAGAATGTGAAAAGATGAGGCAGCTGTTTGTAGGTCCTTGGTGGGCCCCCCCACCACCAATTTGGTATGCTTGTGGGTAAGGGTGTCTGGTGATCACACTGAGGACACATCATGTATGTGCTACCTAGGGTTATGTGCAAGAGTGTACTTGGCAGATCACAAGTGCTAGACAACAAATCTATTATTAATGCCACTCTGTGCTGTGGGGCTGTATGGTAAGGGGGAGGGAGAGAGGCTGGATGGCCATTTGTGTCCCTCAACAGTAAATAGCCATCCAGCCTCCGCGGCCCACCCCCCTGCACATAGGGCCATGGAGGTTGGAATGAACAGGTGGGCTTCTGTATGGGCACCATTATCACAGACATGCATCAGCTTTCTCATTCACACTTCACATTTCATGCAATGCATATTGCTGCCTCCTCTCACATCAACAGCACCATGTGGTTATATGTAATGCACAACGCACACACTGTTAGTTAAAACGTGAAAAATAATCTTTATGTACAGACCCCAACATATTCCCCCCACACCCACCCTTACAAATTCCCCCCCACAAAAATTCCTCAACACCCCTACATATCCCCCCAACCCCCCTCCAACATTTCCTCCCCCAATATACAAACACCCCACCCACCCAACAACCCCCCCAAAATACACACTGTCACCCCCTCCCCTCCCCCCGTCTAAGACGGGTGGCCATGGCCTCTACTCAAGGCCCTCTGTAGCAGGGTAATGAGCAGCAGCAGGACCACCCTAAGTGGGCCCTGCAGCTGCTCATTACCCTGTCATATGAGTCGTAGCTCCTGCAGCACCTGGTTCTGGCCATCTACCAGGTGCTGCAGGAGGCACACAACAGTCGCAGGGCCAAGGGCTGGAGGTGGCCCAGGGGACCCAGATGATGGCCCAGGGGATGGAGGTGGCCCAGGCGATGGCGCTGCCTGAGGCGATGGAGCTGCCTCAGGGGAAGGAGATGGCCGAGGGGAGGGAGATGGCTCAGACGGAGCTGCAGGTGGGGAGGGGTCCTTCTGAATGTCCTCATCAATGATGAGGACCCCCTCCTCCGAGTCCTCCTCCTCCTCCTCCTGGTGGGCCTCCTGGCCTGACTCCTCCTCCTCCTCCAGGTGCCCCTCCTGGCCTGCCTCCTCCTCCTCCAAGTCCTCCTCCTGGCCTGGCTCCTCCTCCTGCAGGTGGCCCTCCTCGTCAGCCTGCTCCTCCTGCTGGTGCTGGAGCCATGTGTATGTAAACAGAGTATGGATGAGATGAGCACATGCAACATGGCTTGCATAGTGCAGTAGCTGGGTGGCCTGAGCCAGGGGATGGGGGAAGGTGTGAGGAGGCGTGGCCTATATCCATGGGGGACTGAGATGCATCAGATGACATGACAGGGAACCCTGGAAGCTGCACTGACACAAAACACACAGGACATGTTGGCAGACCACACTCATTGGGGACCAGCATTTTTGCATTGTGAGATGCGACGAGGGTTTGATGACCTGTTTTTGTTGTTTTTAAGGGGGGGGGGCGGTGGGAAGGGTGTTTAGCACATTACTTTTATGTGAGGGAGGCCATGACATCCAGTAAAAGTAGGGCCTCAGGCAGGTCTACCAGAACACACTATCCACCCACCCCAGAAAGGGGGAGACTAAAGTGAGGCATGTCATCTCATTCATCTGGGGGTGGGGGGATGGTCATTGGAAGTTGCAGCCACAGTCATGGGAGGGCACCTGCAACCTGCATCCTTGATCTGGGACCAATAAATATGTTATTACTTATTAGTTGGCTATTAGCCACATATTATACAGGACATGTGCATTAATCAATAAATATATTTACAAATCAGTACAGGTGTCCTGTTTTTGAATACTTACGGCGAGCCCTGAGGTGCCGTCGCACTGCCCGGATGAGCTCGGGCCTCTCCCGCCTCACACGGCGGAACCTCCTCCGTAGGGACTCGAGGTCCCGGTGAACGCTGAAGCGTCTGTAAGATATAAGTTTGTAGAGAAGGGTCAGGGGATGGTCCTTCTTGCCCTCAGCACACACATTCATTTGTTATTCAAATAGCAGAGAGAGGGTCAACACTGTTGGGGGGGGGGGGGGGGGATCACCTCCATTGGTCCACATTCATAGAAGCCACCTTTGTACAATTTTTGGGGGTGCTACCCCCAGTGGAGATCACCCCTCCCTGGATCCATACAAGGCATTTATTCTATATTGGGGGTGCTCAAGCACCCACAGCAGCCACCGAGTTGGCTCCTATGCAGATAATGCCATAGAGGTGGCCATGAGGCCAGAAAGTACCGTTTGTATGCATTATAATTTATGATTGTAAAACTACTTTATATGTGTTATCATTACCCTGTTATCAAGTATAGTATACGTTTAATTGGTATAATGTTTCCACTATTCCAAAGTGTTGTAAGCCACATAGTGCCTGCAAAGAGGGGTAGGAAAATGTGGGGTTCACAGGCAAGAAATAATTAAATAATGAAATACATTATTGTAGGGATGCGGAAATGGTCGTCCTTTCAAGAACATACATTTTATTAGTGATTGTGTATGTACCCATAGTACTCATTATCCTTGCATGCACACTCCAGTTACTGGTTACATTGATGACGGAGCTGTTATATGTGTAGGTACAGGAGTGGGGGTGTGGGCCAAACACTTACTTTTCAAGCCTGTCCCTAATGCGGGACCAGGCTCTCATGGCCTGTAGCCTGGGGGGCAGGTGGTGGTGGCTGATAAATAGCTGATGGCGGTGCCTTAGGCATAGCCGCACCAGCAGCAGGCTTTCTTCGTGGCCGAAGTTTGGCTCACGTCGGTGCGCCATTTTTTCAGGTGTTGGAAAACATGTGCCTTATATAGACGTCCTTGCATGACGGACGTCGTTTCGTGCATAGCTCCATATATGGATGACCATCTCATATATGACCCTATCAGCACGTGGATGCCGTCATAAGCATAGACGTCTTTGACGTGCATGCCTGGTTGTTATGCGTGCGGAACTTGCCTTATATAGATGAGTATGAAGCACCCAACCCTTTTCACATATACACAATATGCATATAGCTGCATGCAGTTCCGGACATCCAGAAAGGGCACATATGAGGAATATTCGGTGGAGCAGCATGATCGTTCTGTAGTTGACGTGTATAAACATTCCTCATATTTTCCCGTACCTGGATGTCCAGAACAGCATGTACTGTACTTGCCGGACACCTATGTACATTCTTTTACACACTTTCTGATTTGGTCGTTTGCACCTGCGATAATCGAACGTGTTAGGGCGCCCAATTTAGTCACGCTTATGCGCTCCTCATTTGGTGGTTTTGCTACAGGGATAATCGATTATCGAAAAACGCCCATACTATTTTCCGATTATATATGCCTGATTTTGGACATTTTCGTAAGGACGTCCTATTGCGTACTTGGACGCCCTTTCGATTATGCCCCTCATTGTCTTCTGTGCTAGAGCCCTCTGAGCATTCTGTGCTCACTAACTAACACCAGTGCTAGTCTGCTGCTAACTGCCTCTAGTGTTGGCATTAGGCTTTGAGCATCAGCCTATAAGATTATATATACCAACCTTTGACATGGCATAAGTGGTTGTGCCTGAAGTTAAGCATGTGTGATCTGACTAAATAAATAAAACAGTCTAGCAAGCCATTAGTAAGAGATTGCTTTATTCACCACAGTGTGCTTGAAATTGCTAGCAATGGGAGAAGGACATAATACAGAGTGACAGAGTGGCCCCCTGCATGATGGTGTTCTCCAGCTTACAATACAGGCATCAAAGCACAGATTTTTATAGACATAACTTGTTCTGTCATGATGCAAATACACGAACATCTTGATAAGTGCAGATATCTTAACTGAAATGCTGAAACCCTCCTTCTCCCCACTTTGAAACCTGGGAGTTACCTTGGGGTCTCCCTGGTAATCCAGTAGATGGGATGAGAATGTTCTCTGTTCCCATCCTGTAGCCAATAGTGTTCAAAATGGCAACTATGACACCTAGCATTAATCTCATGGTACTACTGCTAGGGGGCAATCAGGGCAATCACGCCTTATATGGCAGGTTGACCTCTAGTGGTAGTACCATGAAAAAACTGGTAGGGAATCATACTCACTATTTTGAATTTCAGTGGCTATGGGGCAGGAGCAGAAGGGTACTTTTCACACTCTATCCACTACAGTATGAGGGAGACCCCAGTTAAGTCCACGAGTGGGGGGTGGAGTTGAGGGTTTACTAATTGCTGATTGGGGTGAGTTTTTTGTGGGGATTTGCTTCTGGGGGTTCTGTTTGAGTTCTTACTTGTTGAGGGGAATGTTGCTTGGGGAGGTCAGGGTTCTTTTTGTAAAGGCTGTTTTGGTGCTACCTGACTTCCAGTAGTGTGGCTACACTTAATGCCAGCTCTTAAGGTGGTGTTAAGTGCAGCCACACTATTTGCAGTCCTGACAACTAGCGTCTAACAATGTCCTGCATGCTAGCTGTCAGGCTGGCCACTTCCCATTTTAGTATTTAGTATTTAGCTCATGCCTTTCCAGTGGCAAGATGGTGGAGGCTATTATTAAGAATAAAATTGCAGAGCATATACAAAAACATGGACTGATGAGACAAAGTCAGCACGGATTTAGTGAAGGGAAGTCTTGCCTCACCAATCTAATGCATTTTTTTGAGGGGGTAAGCAAACATGTGGACAATGGGGAGCCGGTTGATATTGTATATCTGGATTTTCAGAAGGCGTTTGACAAAGTGCCGCACGAAAGACTCCTGAAGAAATTGCAGAGTCATGGAATCGGAGGTAGGGTATTATTATGGATTAAGAACTGGTTGAAAGATAGGAAGCAGAGAGTAGGATTGCGTGGCCAGTATTCTCAGTGGAGGAGGGTAGTTAGTGGGGTCCCGCAGGGGTCTGTGCTGGGTCCGTTGCTTTTTAATGTATCTATAAATGACCTAGAGATGGGAATAACTAGTGAGGTAATTAAATTCGCCGATGACACAAAATTATTCAGGGTCGTCAAGTCGCAGGAGGAATGTGAACGATTACAGGAGGACCTTGCGAGACTGGGAGAATGGGCGTGCAAGTGGCAGATGAAGTTCAATGTTGACAAGTGCAAAGTGATGCATGTGGGTAAGAGGAACCCGAATTATAGCTACGTCTTGCAAGGTTCCGCGTTAGGAGTTACGGATCAAGAAAGGGATCTGGGTGTCGTCGTCGATGATACGCTGAAACCTTCTGCTCAGTGTGCTGCTGCGGCTAGGAAAGCGAATAGAATGTTGGGTGTTATTAGGAAGGGTATGGAGTCCAGGTGTGCGGATGTTATAATGCCGTTGTATCGCTCCATGGTGCGACCGCACCTGGAGTATTGTGTTCAGTACTGGTCTCCGTATCTCAAAAAAGATATAGTAGAATTGGAAAAGGTACAGCGAAGGGCGACGAAAATGATAGTGGGGATGGGACGACTTTCCTATGAAGAGAGGCTGAGAAGGCTAGGGCTTTTCAGCTTGGAGAAGAGACGGCTGAGGGGAGATATGATAGAAGTGTATAAAATAATGAGTGGAATGGATCGGGTGGATGTGAAGCGACTGTTCACGCTATCCAAAAATACTAGGACTAGAGGGCATGAGTTGAAGCTACAGTGTGGTAAATTTAAAACGAATCGGAGAAAATTTTTCTTCACCCAACGTGTAATTAGACTCTGGAATTCGTTGCCGGAGAACGTGGTACTGGCGGTTAGCTTGACGGAGTTTAAAAGGGGTTAGATAGATTCCTAAAGGACAAGTCCATAGACCGCTATTAAATGGACTTGGAAAAATTCCGCATTTTTAGGTATAACTTGTCTGGAATGTTTTTACGTTTGGGGAGCGTGCCAGGTGCCCTTGACCTGGATTGGCCACTGTCGGTGACAGGATGCTGGGCTAGATGGACCTTTGGTCTTTCCCAGTATGGCACTACTTATGTACTTATGTACTTATGTAGATTACATTCAGGTACAGTTGCTATTTTCCTGTCCCTGGAGGGTTTATATCTCTGCCCGGATCCTGCTCCTACCTACGCTAAACAGTTAATGCAGGATTCTTACCATACTGGCTGGTTTTAGCAGGCAGTAGGCTCTAACACAGGGCTGTACTAATGACAACTACATGCTCATATCTACGCTAACTGCTTATCACGATTTAGTAAACAGGATCCTTAATGTTTGGTGGCTCAGGTATATAAATTATTCATGGTATTTCTTGAGTCACTCATTAACACTGGAAAACATTTTTGACATTATATGAAGATTTTCAAAAAATGTACTGCTCAGACTTTAATATTTTATCCATCCAAGGCTAGATTTACTGAAAAAACGCTACCATGTTACTGTGTACTAATATGCATTAATATGAGTTATTTATTGAAGGTCCCATTTTATGCACCAGGACCTAATTACTACTTGTAGGGTAGTTCGCTTTAATAAATCTAGCGCTACGTTTGGAATAATCTTAGGAGATATAGAATACATATTTTATGAGTGATGACAAATTTTTATTAGTCGAGAAACTGGCATAATGTCTTGAGATCATAGTTCTGATTCTCTGAGGTAACTACTGATGTTACCTTGATTTATTTTTAAATGGGAAATGTTAAGGCAACATCGGAAGTAGGTATTTAATGCAAGTAAGATCGTTTAGTAAGAATGGATTGTTCTCTCTGTCTTTACATTATGCCAAATTTGCATTTAAATTCTTATTTATACTTTTTTAATGCCTCTGCAGGGCTATTTTCTCTTCCTGAACTATTTTCTTTTCCTTTACTGAATTGGTTATATTAAGAAATAGGAATATACATTCATTTTGATTTAATTTCTCTGATATTTACATTAACAGGTTTGCATACTACAAGTTCTGTGTTTTACTTATATTAGATGTGCTTCCATTAGTATTGCTGTGGGAAATTCTTCATAAAGTCTTTTAACTCCACTGGATTTTGAGACATCTGGACTTTGTTGTTGTATGTGAGCTGCACCTTGGCGGGATAGTATATAGCAAAATGTATGCCCTTAAAAAGTTCTATCCAATAGACAGAATTCTAATGTAATAATAATAATAATACACAACTTAGAAACCAATTTCAAGAACCTCAGTGGTAGCACTATGGTAACTCATAAAATCATTGCTACCTAAGCTTTATGTACCGAATCATCATTGGTTCTAAATTTTGAAAGAATTGTTTTAAACATTATCTTTCTTGATTTATATTCTAGATCACTAACTTAATACACAAATGTAAAAGTCAGGAAAGCACTAAGCTTTTTCAAGGCTCGTTCCCTCAGTATGCAAAGCAGTCCCCATACCAATGCTGGAAACTTGGTAACTTCAAAGCTGCTACAATTGCTATTGCTACTGCTTAGGATTAAGATAAGTACCAATGACGTAGGAAAATGTGGGAGGGAGGTTCTGGAAGACAAATTTAGGCTCCTAGGTAGAAAGCTGAAATCTAGATCCTCCTGTGTAGCATTTTCAGAAATGCTCCCTGTTCCACATGCAGGACCCAAGAGGCAGGCAGAGCTCTGAAGTCTCAATGCGTGGATGAGATAATGGTGCGAAGTTGAGGGATTTAGATTTGTTAGGAACTGGGCAGCATTCTGGGGAAGGGGGAGTCTGTTCAGAAAGGATGGGCTCCACCTTAACCGGGATGGAACCAGGCTGCTGGTGTGGAAAAAATTCTACCTTAGAAATATATTTAATATAGTATTAATAGTAGGTTAGAATATGAAGAGCAGGTTAAGCTGTTAGGTGATATCCAGAGAGCTTTAGGAATGGAAAAAACATTGTATCTTAACTTGGGAGTGATTTATGACTCCAATATATTATGGATGGTCAAGGGGTGAAGGAGACTATCACGGAGACAATACAGTCATGCTACATGCTCGATGACCGGTCGGCATGCGCCAACTAACAATGCTGGAAACGCCGTGTGTGGTGGGAAATAAATAATTGGTCCTGGTGGTATGGGTGCAGGCCAAATCCACCAGGGAGCGCACTAGTCTGGTGGTAGTCTTGTTTTGGCACATGCTGCACACATGTAGAGCCTACTGTGCCTTTGTAAAAGAGCCCCTCAATTTGCAGATGACACAAAGTTATTCAAAGTTGTTAAATCGCAAGAGAATTGTGAAAAATGACAAGAGGACCTTACAAGACTGGGAGACTGGGCATCCAAATGGCAGATGACATTTAATGTGAGCAACTGCAAAGTGATACATGTGGAAAAGATGAACCTCAACCATAGTTATGTAATGTAAGGTCCTACTTTAGGATTCTCCGCTCTGGAAAAGGATCTAGAATCTATAGTTTATAGTATAGGTGTCATCGTTGATGAAATGTCGAAACCCCCTGCTCAATGTGCAGCTTCGGCTAAGAAAGCAAATAGAATGTTGGGAATTATTAGGAAAGGAATGGAAAACAAAACTGAGCATGTTATAATACCTTTGTATCACTCCATGATGCGACTGCACCTTGAATACTGTTTGCAATTCTGGTCACCACATCTCAAAGAAGATGTGGAGGGGCATAATCGAAAGGGACGCCCAAGTTTTGCTGGGGACATCCTCGCAGGATAGCTCTAGCAAGGGGCGGGGAAACCTGTATTATTGAAACAAGATGGGCGTCCATCTTTCGTTTCGATAATACAGTCGGGGATGCCCAAATCAACAAATTTAGGTCAACCTTAGAGATGGTTGTCCCCAGGACTTGGTCGTTTCTGATTTTCAGCGATAATGGAAAGTGAGGACACCCATCTCAGAAATGACCAAATCCAAGCCATTTGGTCATGGATGGAGCCAGCATTCGTAGTGCACTGGTCCCCCTGACATGCCAGGACACCAACTGGGCACCCTAGGGTGCACTGCAGTGGACTTCACAAATTGCTCCCAGGTACATAGCTCCCTTACCTTCAGCCAGCTGCACTAACTGAACGGAAAAAGCCCTTCCCTTACCGATCTCTTAGCGATTCGGAAAGGAACGGGCATGCATGAAGGAAATTGCATGCAAATGAGCTGCTCGCTGTTAGCTCATTTGCACACGATTTCCTTCCTAAGCAGGGGAAGCCAGTGCAGAGCAGCCAAGCATTATGCGTGGCTGCTCTGTGCATGCCAAAGACGGCTTCATACATGCAGACAAGCTACATGTATAGTAGCCGTCTACAACCTTAGAAAAACACAAGTCCAGGTGAAAATGTCCAAGTGCTCGTCAGGGACGTCTCTTTTTTTAGAGTATGGGTGAAGGACGTCCTTCGCTATGCCTCCGTCCCTGTGACGGGGGCAGTTGAGAACGTCCAAAATGTGGATGTTTCTGTGAGAAGGATGTCCAAGCCATGCCATGCCCTATCCGTTTTTCGCATCCTGTTCAAACTTCTTCTACTAACCTATAAATGTACTCACTCTGCTGCTCCCCAGTATCTCTCCACACTCGTCCTTCCCTATACCCCTTCCCGTGCACTCCGCTCCATGGATAAGTCCTTCTTATCTGTTCCCTTCTCCACTACTGCCAACTCCAGACTTCGCGCCTTCTGTCTCGCTGCACCCTACGCCTGGAATAAACTTCCTGAGCCCCTCCGTCTTGCCCCATCCTTGGCCACCTTTAAATCTAGACTGAAAGCCCACTTCTTTAACATTGCTTTTGACTCGTAGCCACTTATAACAACTCGCCTCCACCTACCCTCCTCTCCTCCTTCCTGTACACCTTAATTGATTTGATTACTTTATTTTTTGTCTATTAGATTGTAAGCTCTTTGAGCAGGGACTGTCTTCTATGTTTGTGCAGCGCTGCGTACGCCTTGTAGCGCTATAGAAATGCTAAATAGTAGTAGTTATGCCTCTGACATCCCCTTTATTTATTTGTATTTTGGATCACAAGTAGCAGTAGTGGGATTTGAACTGGCCACCTCTGGATTGCAAGACCAGTGCTCTAACCACTAGGCCACTCCTCTACTCCACGCCCTTGAAATTTGGCCATCCCTGTGGGGAAGGGGGCAGTTCAGGACATCCAAAATGGTTGAAAGAAGGACGTCCATGCCTTCGCTATGCCGCCGCTGACACACACATACCCCCCCCCCCCCCCCCAGGGACCTGCATACTGCTGCGATGGACCTGAGTATGACATTTCAGGCTGGCAAAAAAAGTTTTTAAAGTTGTTTTTTTCAGGGTGGGAGGGGGTTAGTGACCACTGGGGGAGTCAGAGGAGGTCATCCCCGATTCCCTCCGGTGGTCATCTGGTCAGTTCAGGTACCTTTTTGAGGCTTGGTCGTAAGAAACAATGGACCAAGTAAATTTGTCCAAGTGCTCCTCAGGGACACCCTTCTTTTTTCCATTATCACTCGAGGATGCCCATCTGACTTTTTACAATAAAGGATAATATATTTTCACAAATACCAGCAAAATTCTGCACATCACACTGGATGTTCTTCGTTTATAAAGACTCCTGATGCACGCTTAGCCGCCGAAACACAAGGGTTGTGTCGAGTCTTTTTTAATCAATAAATGTTTATTTAGAAGCATCCATCTCTTTAGTTTTTTGGTATCTGTGGTCAAACATCCCACTTTTCTTCTCACACCTTGTGACCTTCCATGGGGTGTTCGAGTTCTCCGCCACATGCGGATTCTCCTGGAAAAATAAATAGATCCACATTTTCTAGCATCTTGGTCAGTCTATATTTCCTTGCCCATCTTGCTTGGTGGACACCTTGGAAGAAATGGAAAGCAGGTTTATCTGAGAATAATGTTTGTTGGCATGGTAATAAATGCAAGGTACTGTCATATGTTTATTGAATGTGAAGAAGTACAACCTTTTTGGAAAAATATTTAGAAATATATTAATGAAATTATTCCTATAAATATTAACCTCATGTTTGATATTATCTTTCTTAGATCGTAACAACTTAAATTTAACCAATCACCAGAACAAATTGTTTAATATATTAGTTTCTCTATCCGGTGAACATTTACTACGTAATTGGTAATAATTAACTTGTTTAAATCCAAATTTCTGATGGAATATGATTTGTACGACCTACAAATATGATTTGAAAGCAGCTGAAAAGTCACACCAATTTGCCAAAATTTCAATTATTTAAAAACCAATTGAAGATTATTTGTCTAGGAATGACAACTACTGACTTTCTGATCATTCATCTTTTATTTTAATGCAGGGGTTCTCAACCCAGTCCTCAGGTCACACCTAGCCAGTCAGGTTTTTAGGATACCCACAATGAATATGCATAAGATAAATTTGCATGCCATACTTCCACTGTATGCAAATTTATCTTATGCATATTCATTGTGGATATCCTGAAAACCTTATTGTTATGCTGTTTGTCTCTTTCCTATTTGAAAATTGTAGCTCTTTTATGCTTAATATTTATTGTTTTTAATATTGTACACCGCTGTGATCTTTCTGTGGTTGAAAGTTTAGTGGTATAGTAAATTTAATAAACTCACACTGTAACCTGACTGGCTAGGTGAGTCCAGAGGACTGGGTTGATAACCCCTACTTTAACATGTAAACACTGGGATCTCCTCCTCTTTACTTTTTTATTGTTTTTTTTTTCTCTTTTGTTACTACAGTTGTATATGTTTTGCATATTCATTTTTCAATGCTTTTTTTAAAATTCAATACAACGTATGATTAAAAAAAAGAAGTATGTTTTTTTTCCACAGAGTAAATGTTATCTGCTATATCATAGCCAGAACTGTGAACCTGTGTGTAAGAAATGAAATGGGTTTCTACAAGATCAATTTTCAAAGTCAGTGCATTAGTGCAGAAAAACACTGTCTGATGTCTTAATTTGATTCTCATTGATGGCAGTAGGAAGGAACTCCAAGATTGCGCTGGCTGTCATAATGACTGATGAGTTGAACGGGAAATATGAGCAGGAGCCAGCTGTGCATGGTAAATTATTATGTAGCTGAATTTTGGTTAGTTTGAAACATAAGTTTGAACTGTTATTAAAGTTTTAGCTGTACTAGATATTTATAAGCTTGGACTTTCTGATTTATGACCCGCCAGTATACCAGGCTATCAGTTGCCAGTGATAATGTACTGCTGGAAGTACAGTGCAAAAAGGACCAAACAGCTAGTGCAAAGTCTGGCATTTTGAAATATTTGTAATCAAATTGTGAGACTCCGGGCAAGGGTTATGGGGTGGCCCTGTCAATAACGCAGTCGGACAAGATTGTAAACATGAAATAAGTGCTTTTATTAAACCTGAGGCCTGTTCCTTCACAGGCCTAGAACAGAAAGCAAAGTCTTATCTTCAGAGGGGCAAAAATGTTTGCATGGGTCTGTGCCCTAGAGGGCCCAAAACACACAGCCATGCCCCAAACACAGTCTGTAGTTTCTATTTTTCTCTCTTTGTATATCCAGGTCTGGCTCTAGCCAGACCTCGGAACAAAGCTCACAATTCTTCAAATAAAAGATTGGCTTACTGTAGCTCCGCCCCTCACGCCTGGGTGCGATGTATGATAAAAACTGGGTTCCGGTTAGCCTGATGTTAGTAGTCGTGGCAGCTTTCCCGGAACTCAGTGTCAGGATTGCGGGAGGTCAAAATTATTGCTGGACATACTTATATTAATATGAAATTAGCTTGACATAATATTAAACCAGCTTCTGACCTCTGAGAACTTCCCCCTCCCTCAGGAACCACTGAGGATGACATGGAACAAATGGTGTTGAGCTGCCTGCTAGCCCTGTGTTTAATTGCTCTTGATCAGCATACCTTTTGTTCCATCTGGGAGCAGAGCTCTCTTTGAGAACAAAGGAGGCCAGACATAAAGGCTCCATAGCTTGGGACTTCAAAAAGGACAACCTGTGAAATTGCTCACCTCTCCTGGCTTCAAAGAAAGCAAACGAAGGGCTAGATGCACTAAACCTTAACGACCCTCTAACAACCCTTTAAGGAAGGAAATTCCTAACCTTTGCATGCATTAAAGGCCTTTTTCCTACGAAGCAAGCAGCTAACGAAAACGGAATGCAAAGGAGAAACTACCATTGAAATGTGGACAATTCGGAATGCACTAACCATACCAATGATTGCAACGAATCATTTACCGTCAGAAATTTTACGTGTGCTCAGACCTGTCGTTAAGGCCCCCTGCACCATAAAAATCCAAGCCAGAAAAGTGAGATACAAACACAAACATGTGGCTCTCCGCTTTCCCCTGCATCATTACAAAACAAAACATACTGCTTCTCCCTGCAGCTTAAAAATCCTGTCTCTCCCCTTCTCCAACAGCTTTGAAAATTAACACTCTATCCCCTAAAGCCAATTTTCCCAGTACTGTAAACAAACTGCAAAGCGGTCTTTTGTTTCAAAAGGGGATTTACCAGGGTCAGTTGTTCTTTTTAGAGTTATCTTCAACTGCACTCTTCTGCTAGATCAGACAGCTAAAAGGCTTGCAGGTCGGGATCCCCCCCTCGCACGCCCCAGTCTGACGTAAGCAACCTACGTAGGTTTAATACGTTTGTGGCTGCTCTGCGCATGCTTAAGGAGCAAATGAAGGACGGGGATAAGGTACGCTTGATACATTGTACTTTTCAATACCACACCGAACATTTCTGAGCTGTTTTTTTTGTGCATTCTTCGTTGTTTCAAATTCGTTAAGCACTTTTACGATTTAGATTTTTTAACGTTTGGTTGATGCATCTAGCCCGGAGTTTGGCTAGGAAGAAAGATAAGTTTTGATCTTTTTTCTGTTCTTGAGGTATAAAAGCAGAGCACATGCTCAGGACTTGCTCTCTGTCCAGGGCACTTCTCTCTGTCCAGGGCACTGCTCTCTGCCCGGGGGCACTTCTTGCTCTGTCTCTCCACAGCAGAGCACAGGCCTTTGTTTCTTCTTTTTCTTTCTCTGCACACCTCTTTCTTTAGCCACCAGGGCACAGGGCTCTGGTGGCTGGCAGTTTTTCTCTCTTTCCCTCTCTGCACATGGCTCTGCTGGCTTAGCTGTTCTTTCTTTCTCTAAACACACACCCAAGAGACAGCATTGTACCATTTACCTGTACTAAGTGCTGTGAGTCTATACATATCTGCAAATATAATATACTTTATATATCCAAACACGTGTGAATTGTGCATTCTTTGAGAACCCACTGCCTCTGCGAACTGGACCCGGGACCAATCCTAGACAACGATTGCTGACACACAGTACCCAGGAATGAGGAGAGGACAACAAAAACTAACCTTGTCTTTAGTTCTCTAAGAACCAAAGAGGAAAAAATAACTAAATTCAGGATTTATCCCTAGTACTTTGAGACAATAAGGCAACTTAGATTTTCTGAAACAATGTAACAAATTTATTTAACACATTCTTATGTCTTGTAGAGTAAGTAACAACTGTATTCCTCTTTACATCAGAACCCCCAAATGTTAACTTTGTATCCTTACAAACATGTACTCCATTCACAACTTTAATTTACTTATTTTCTCTCTGCAGGAGCCTCCTTTATCCTTAAAGAACACTTATTAGATAAGTATCCTCTAAACAGTTCATTCATACATTTCTCAAACTTAACATGAAATATATTTTCTTTTGCTATAACCTTTAAGAATTGATTCTTTGGGTATTATTTCTTTTAGTCACAGATATCTCCAACAGCTCATCCACTTTCACTGAAGAACAAGGTAAGTATTATTTTCTTTCGACTTTCCCTTTTTCCCTTCATGTCTTTTCCCCTTTCAGATTTTCCCTGCTTTCCCAAAGTCACTTAGCTGATGCAGGTTTTCTCTCATTGGGGTGTAATGTAGACTTTCTTGAGTGGGGGCCCATGTTGTTTTCCAGAAATCTGACAGTCTGGTCCAGTATAAAGCTTCTTCCTAAACCTTTCGCTTAAATAACTAAGATGAAGGCAAAACCCTGCCTATCCTGTATTTTGAATTGCCAATTTTAAAACTATTGGGAAGTATTACCAAATATTATGGCCAATGAAATCTAACAAAATAAAATTAACCAAAATTCCCTTTCTCTGTAGGTCCTTGCTATTTTTTTTATTTCCCTAAGCTGTGAAAGAGTGACTGACAGCCTTTACTCATATGCACCACTCTCAACATTCTGTCATCAGCTCACTGTGTCAACATTCCATCACCTTTCTTCACTTTACTTCCCTTACATTTATCTAGTTTACCAAAATTCTTTCCCTGTTTCCTATTATTTAATTCCTTTAAATATGCCCTTACCACAATCACCCTGTTCTCATCTGGCTTTCATTTAAACACTTCAACTTATTTCCCCCTGCAATTCATTCAGCAGTTACCCAAAATTCCCAAAGTTAGCAGAAATCAATTTAAACCGCTCCGCAGTCACACCTTCACTGTCCCACTCTTCCCTTAATACCTTTACTGTCACCAAAACTCATTCCAATAACTCTTATTTTCCTCAAATCACCTCTGCCTCTCCCATTCAGAGCAGCACCTCCACTCACTTCAGCTGTCAGACCCACTCTGCCAACTGCCAGCTGCTGTTACCAAGCCAACAGAAGCTCAGGTCCCAGCAAATTCCAAGGACCTATGCTGCTGGCCACAACGGAACTCTAGGACTCAGGTAATTTTATTTATTTTATTAACCCCTAGGTTATATTACCTCAGCCAGATCACAGCAGCTAAATGTATTCTGTAAAGGCGTATACTGGGGCTTACACACATACATAAGTATTGCCATACTGGGATAGACCGAAGGTCCATCAAGCCCAGCATCCTGTTTCCAACAGTGGCCAATCCAGGCCAGAAGTACCTGGCAAGATCCCAAAATAGTATAATACATTTAATGCTGTTTAGTCTAGAAATAAGCAGTGGATTTTCCCCAAGTTCATTTTAATAATGGCTTATGGACTTTTCCTTTAGGAAGCCATCCAAACCTTTTTTAAACCCCGCTAAGCTAACTTCTTTTTCTACATTCTCTGGCAATGAATTCGAGTTTAATTACACATTGAGTGAAGAAATATTTTCTCTGATTCATTTCAAATTTACTACTTTGTAGCTTCATTGTATGCCCCCTAGTCCTAGTATTTTTGGAGAGTAAACAGGCGATTCATGTCTACTCATTCCACTCCACTCATTATTTTATAGACCTCTATCATATCTCCCCTCAGCTGTCTTTTCTCCAAGCTGAAGAGCCTTAGCTGTTTTAGCCTTTCCTCATAGGGAAATTGTCCTATCCCCTTTATCATTTTCGTTGCCCTTCACTGTACCTTTTCTAATTCCACTATATCTTTTTTGAGATGTGGTAACCAGAATTGAACACAATATTCGAGGTGTGGTCACACCATGGAGTGATACAAAGACATTATAATGTCCTCATTTTTGTTTTCCATTCCTTTTCTAATAATACCTAACATTCTATTTGCTTTCTTCACCACTGCCGCACACTGAGCAGAGGGTTTCAATGTATCATCAATGATGATGTCTAGATTCCTTTCCCGGTCGTTGACTCCTAAGGTGGAACCTTGCATTACATAACTATAATTTGGGTTTCTCTTTCCCACATGCATCACTCTGCACTTGCTCACATTAAACGTCATCTGCCATTTATATGCCCAGTCTCCCAGTCTCGTAAGGTTCTCTTCTAATTTTTCACAATCCTCTTGCGATTTAACAACTTTGAGTAACTTTGTGTTGTCAGCAAATTTAGGCCCCCTTTTACTAAGGCACACTCACATTTTTAGCACACTAAAATTGTAGGTGCACTAAACGTTAGAGATGCCCATAGGAATGTATTCACATCAGATAAATATGTAATCAATATATTAGGCAATTTTCTTTCAGTAGGATCATCAGACCAGCGTGTGTGCTTCCATATTGGCTAGACTGAGCCAAGCATAATTCAAGGGGCAACACCGCAATCCTCATTAATCCAAATATAAATTTTTTGCAGTCTTTTATGTTTCTTTTTTATCCGTTTTTCCTTTTTTTCTTTTATATATATAATCTCACTATTTATAGATTATGTAGAGATTACATCATCACGATTAATCTTCAATAGAGTACTTAGTTTTCTCGACTTTAGTAGGGTTCATATTGGAGACTCAGTTCCACTGACATAGGTCTATGTTTCGCTGTATGCTGTGTAAAGGTAGTCTCCTGTTTTCTCATCGTGAATATGGGTGGTAATGACCTTCGCGTGTCAAATGCCACTTGGCGCGCATCCATTTTGCACGCAAGAAAATAAAAAAAAAAATTCAGACGTGCCTAGCGGACACGCGCCAAAATTGAAATTACCACAAGGGCTACGCGGTAACCGAGCAGTATCTCCAATTTGGCACGTGTTCGGTGCACGTAGGCACCTATGCAGCTTAGTAAAAGGGCTACTTAGTGCAAAACCTGTCAGGATACCTTAATCAAGCCAGTAGCACAGACTAATCTATAATAACGGGTGGGAATTTACCAGGGGGGAATTCCGCAAGTAGGAATTGGCACCTTGAGATGGAAAATGGTCAGAGGGGATTTGACCTAGATGGCAATTGTCAAGATGGAGATTGGTGAGTGGGAATTGTCTGAGGGGAATTGTCCTGTAATTCGCCCGATACCCATTAGAGGGGTAGAAGGTAATATACAAACTACACTATTCTTCTTCTCTCATGGAACTGAATAAAGTAGCTTAGCTTTCTTATAACACTTGTCAATACAGTTGGATGGATATCCCTTTTCATGGAAACATTCACACATTTCCAGAGATCTATTTTTAAAAGTGAGTGTGTCCAAACAAAACCTCTTAATTTTGAGAAACTGGATGTATGGAAATTTCTCCTTCAGTAATTTGTTATGGCAGCTTCTGTAATCTAAAAACTTTTTTTAAAACATCTGTTGGTTTTCTAAAAATGTCTGTCAAAAATTTCCCTTCACAAATTATATATATCAAAAAAGCTATGTACTTCTTGTTAAATTTCATTTAAAACATAGATTCTTGTCTAAAGTATTTAATCACATATGGAATCTCCTCATCTTCCCAGCTCCTTGCCATATCATTAAAACATTACTATCACGTAACACTTCCACAATATTATTTGTTCACCGAAAGCATGTTCAGTTAGGAACAGTTTCTCAAATTTGGCTACATACAGGTTAGCTATGATTGGTGCCATAGTGGCACCCATAGCTATTCCCTTTATCTGTTGATAAAACATTTACTGGAAACAGAAAAAGATTTTGGTTAGTGCTATCGTGGATAATTATACAACTAATTGGGTGAGAATCCTTAGTGAAAAATATCTGTCTGATATTGTTTCTGCTATAATCTGTAATGCTTCTTGCTGAGGGACATTTGTATAAAGTGATTCAATATCAAATGTAACTAAAACAGGGCCCCTTTTACCAAGCTGCGACAAAAGGGGGCCGACGCTGGCATCAGCACGTGTTTTACATGCATGCCGAGGCCCCCTTTTACCGCAGTTGGTAAAAGGGAAGTCTTGCCTTCCTGCAGGAAATGGCCATGCGGCAAGTGAAGCACTTGCTGCATGGCAATTTGGGGGGACCCTTAACACCATCCATTGAAGTGGCGGTAAGTGCTCCAGCGTTAACCTGAAGGTAGCCAGGCAGCGCACCTCTTTAACATTGCTTTTGACTCGTAACCACTTGTAACCACTCGCCTCCACCTACCCTCCTCTCTTCCTTCCCGTTCACATTAATTGATTTGATTTGCTTACTTTATTTATTTTTTGTCTATTAGATTGTAAGCTCTTTGAGCAGGGACTGTCTTTCTTCTATGTTTGTGCAGCGCTGCGTATGCCTTGTAGCGCTATAGAAATGCTAAATAGTAGTAGTAGTAGTAGTAGTACCCGATTACCGTATTTTTGTAGCGCCGGAAATGACGGTGCAAAAGGTGTGGAAAGTATTACCGGGCTGCTGCGGTAGTCTGGCAGTACTTCCTGTATAGTGAGCGGTAAGCCCGCATTGGACTTACAACTGCTTAATAAAAGGAGCCAACAATGTTGTTGTGGCAATTTAATGTGTCCATGGAGCCTTTGATAAAAATGGGATTCTCCTCCTATCCCATGACTTTCTAATTTCATCAGGAGTCATTCATGAGGTACTTTGTCAAATGCCTTCTGAAAATCCAAATACACAATATCAGCTGGCTCACCTTTGTCCACATGTTTAGTCACCCTTTCAAAGAAATGTAGTAGATTGGTGAGGCAAGATTTCCCTTGGCTAAATCCATGCTGGCTTTTTTTCTATTAGTCATCCCTATGTATATGATCAGTAATTTTGATCCTTATAATAGTCCTCCCATTTTGCCCAACACTGATTTCAGGCTAATCCTATATAATAAAACGCACCTCCAACATTCTGAAGCTGACTGCATGGCTGAGGCATTCCTGCTTTCTGAATCCATCTCCTGAATTGACATCACTTCCAGGTTCATCACAAGCAGAAGTGAACAACCACACGAGGTTTCTCGGCTTCAGAATGTTGGAGGTGCATTCTATTAAATAGGATTGGTCAGTTCCTTGAAGCACAGCCAGAGCTAAGCGTCCTGCACAGTAATGCTCAGACACCAAAGAGAGAGAGGGGGGGGGGGTATCTCTGTCACACACACACTCTCTCTCTCAGTCAATGTCTTTCTCTCTCTCACTCTCACACACTGTCTCTCACACACTCTATGTCTCACACTGTATCACATTCACTCTCTATGTGCCACACAGTCACTCACACACTCTCTTGGTCTCATACACTCAGTCTCACAGAGAGTCTGTGTCTCACACACACTCTCTCTCTCACACACACTGTATCTGTGTGAAACACTCTCTCTCACACTGTGTCTCACATATGCACTTGCACACATTCTCACAGACACACTCGCACCCAGACTCACTCTCTCTCTCACACACTCGCACATTCACGTTCATTTTTTAGTTTTTTTTTCAGTACTTTAGGATGTATACCATCCAGTCCAGGTGATATGCTATTCTTTGTCAAATTGCCCTATTACATCTTCCAGGTTTACAGAGATTTGTTTCAGTTCTTCTGACTCATCACCATTAGATACCATTTCTGGCATGGGTATCTCACCGATGTCTCTCTCAATGAAGACCAAAGCAAAGAATTAATTTACCCCAGATTCTATATATGACACCCAAACTTGGGCATTGAAATTTGTGTGTGGATCAAATATACACACACAAATTAATTAGCAAACAAGCCCTTAACTAGCAATAAATTGATGTCAACAATCAATTATTATGGTTAATTGGCATTAATTAGATTTTGTGAGTACATTGTCCTGTATGCTATTCTATTACCCCGCATGCTAAATACCCCAGTGTGCAACTCAAAAGGGGGCATGGTCAGGGGTGTGGTTGGGGCATTCTAAAAATCTAAACATTTGCATGTGGAGTTGCAGAATAGCACTATTCCTATGCCCAAATGCCAAGAGTTGGCACTGGCATTTATACCAGGTTTCAGCAGGCATAAATACCAGCACTCAAAGGCATGGAAATGGACTCTAAGTGTTATTCTATACAGAGCGCTCAACTTGAAGCACTCTTTATAGAATAACACACTGTGCCGATTTTTTCAAGCACTCAAATTTGGGTGCCATTACTGAATCCAGCCCTTTGTCTCTCCAATATGGCTTTATCCTCCCTACGTGCCCCTTTTATCCCTTGGTCATCTTTCATTTCAAGGTTTCTCTTTTCCTTCTTTATCGGCACTTTGCATTTGACTTGTCATTCCTTATGCTGTTTCCTATTATCTTCCGTTTCTGAAGGATGTTCTTTTAGCTCTAATAGCCTCCTTCTCCTCAGTTTTTAACCATACTGGCTGTCATTTGGCCTTCCTTCTGCCTTTTTTAATATATGGAATATATCTGGGGCCCTGTTTACTAAGCAGGGTTATAGGTGCATTAATATTTTTAACACGCATTAACCATGTAGGCGCGTTAACCATTTATGTGCCTACATGGTTAGCACGTGCACTAAGTGTAGGCATGCTAAAAACACTAACACACCTTAGTAAACAAGACCCCTGGTCTGGGCTTTCAGCTGGGTATTTTTGAACAACATCCACACCTGATGTACATTTTTGACCTTTGCAACTGCTCCTCTAAGTTTTTTTTTTTACCATTTTCCTCATTTTATTATAGTCTGCATTATAGCTATACATTTTTGTTTGCTGTGAATGGAGGCAATCTGCCTTAAATCTTTTTGCCCTATTGATTGGGAGATTCTTTGTCCAATCGGTGTGCTCCTCCCTATATTTAAAGAGTGGAAGCTGGGCAAGTTCCTATTTCCTATTAAAGGCAGAAGCCCTTTGCAAGTCAGTTTAACATTATATGATTTCTCCTATGTTAGGCATTGTCTTACACACGTTCAACACATGGTATTTTGAAGAATTATTCCCTTAGGGGCCCTTTTACTAAGCTGTGTAGGTGCCTACGCATGTCAATGTGGAGTTACCACCTGCCTACCGCATGGCCCTTGCGGTAATTTCATTTTTGACGTGTGCCCACTACGCGCACAGGAAAATAATTTTTATTTTCTGGCATGTGGCAGAAATCGGGCAGTAATCATCATTCTGCATGCGTAGACGATTACCGCATGGTTACAGCGTGAGATCTTACTGCTAAGTCAATGGTTGGAAGTAAGGTCTGAGACCCAAAATGGAAGCGCGCCGAATTTTATTTTGCCACATGTCAATTTTTGGCAAAAATTTTTAAAAGGTCTTTCTTACAGGCGCGCTGAAAAATGGATCTGCGCATACCCAAATCACGCACCTTCACTACCGCAGCCCATTTTTCAGTGCATTTTTAGGGAAGCATATCTGTCAAAATTCCAGCATCAGAGACCGAAGTTGTAATTTGTTGAGTTCTTGTATTTTCTGTTGCAGCCAGATTCTTGGATCATCTTTAGACCAATTCAGTGTAAAAAAATATATATTTTTTTATTTTTGTTTTTGTTAGATCATCTATTAATTAATGGTTTTGAAGATATTTATCTAAATATTTTATATACAAAACTAGTAAAAAAGGCCCGTTTCCGAAACCAATGAAACGGGCGCTAGCATGTGGTATTTTTGTGTGTGTGTGTGTCAAAGAGTTATTTTGTGTGTGTGTGTGTGTGTGTGTGTGAGGGTGTGAGGGTGCGGTGTGTGTGCAGGTTGTTGATGTGTGTCTTTTTTTGTTTTGTTTTGTTTTTTGCTTGGGGGTTGGGGGATGTGCTGTGCTGGCAAAGTGGGTTGGATTGGTGTGTGGCTTTGAGGGTGTGTTTCTGTTGTATTGTGTGTGTGTGGTTTTGTCTGTCAAGGAGGTTTGTGGAGGGGGGTCTTTCTGTTGGTGAAATGTAAATGTGGTTGTAGGGGGTCAGCCTTTGTTGAGTGTTGTTTTTTTTTTCCATGTTTTTTTTTTTTGTGTTGTGCTGAGGCAGCAGTGTTGTTTTAGATGGGCGGAAGGTAGAGGAGCATGTTCTTTGTCTGTCGGTATTTTTTGGCCGTTTCAGGGCTGCTGTAGGGGAATGCTGGAAGAGAAATGTGCTGTTGGAAGCAGCGCCATCTTTTTCCATTGGGCTGGGGTTCTGGGCATCCTGGAGGTGGGTAACGGCTTGCCTGAGGACAGGGATGGTTGTTTTAAGTTGGCGGAAGGGAGAAGAGCATGGGCTCGGGCCGTCGGGGGGTGATCCGGTATGTTTGGTCCATTTCAGGCCGGCTGCAGGGGAATGCTGGAACATTTATGCGCTGCAGGAATCAGCGCCATCTTTTTCCGGGTGCTCGGAGAATCCCCGAGGTGGGAGACAGCTTGCCTGAGGCTGGGGATGGTTGGGCACGTCCTTGGCCGCTTCGGCAAAAGGGGAAGAGGAAGGGGATGGGGAGTTACTTGCAGCCGCCTGAGAAACCATATATTCTTTGTTTGTTTTGTATTATTAGTTTGCATTTCTGTTGAAGAAAGAGTGGATGCCTTTCGAATGATGGAGGTTGTGCGTCGGTGTGCGGTTGTTTCGTTAGTTTGGCAGCCAGTCTCCCCCTTCCTTGGTCGCTGTTTGCTGCTGGCTGGGTCGCGGGTAATCCTTCCAGTTGGGCCGCAGCTTGTCCTGTTCGCCCACATCTCAGATGGTGACAGGCACGTTGTTTTCCAGCTCCTCTGACTCCATGTCAAGCGATCCCAAATATAGTCTGTGCTATAGGCCCTCTGGCACTCTTCAGTACTGGCATTAGGCATTTAAAATTTTCTCCCCCCCCCCCCCCCCCCCGGTCTATTTTTGCACATACCCACAGCAGGAATATTCTTCTCTCATTCCAGCGGTGGTTCTGTGCTCTCTGTGCTGCACAGATAATGAGCCATTCTGCTGGGGAATGCTCCTCCCTTATTGTCACGTAGTTTCCTCTGATTGGTCCATCTTACGTTGCCTAGTGTTGCCTGGGAATGGTGTTGTGATGGTCCTTTGTGTTTCAGAATGTTGAGGGTGTTTTTTCTGATTGGTCCGTCATGTGAGGGTGGGGCAGAGAGACATGGTCAGTGTTGTGGCTTCACCATCATGAATCCATGAACCCTTCAGTGAGTGACTGAGTGACTTCAGAACGTTGTCTTCAGAATGTTGAGGGTGAGTTTTATTATAGTAGATGTTTATGGTTTCTTCTAAAGAACTGGTGAAATATTTCATCCTCAAAAATTGATAATGGTGTTTTGAAGATGTACACAATTATATTTGAACAAAGACTAGCAATTTGCTCCTGTAGCAATGTCTGATGAGATGATAGTATATGATACCTCTTTCTCCTTCTAAAATAGGGCCCTTTACTAAGATGCACTAAAAAAAATGGCCTGCGGTAGTCCCAGGACAGGGCTTTTCTGTATGCTGAGGCAACCTTTAGTGCAGCCATAAAATGGCCATTTTGTCTATTAATCACCACTTGCTAATTTTTTCCATCCCCAGACCCGCTCCCAGCGATAGAAAATATTTTCTATTTTTTTAGCACATGGATAGCATATGTCAAACACAAAACTACTTCGGGACATCTGAGTGCACCGCACGGTACTGCCTTTTACACTGTGGAAAACACACATTAGTGGTTTCCACAGCTTCGTAAAAGAGCTCCATAGTGTCTTATAGATGGGAATAAATACGTGGATATGACTTTTTCCAAAAGAAAAATGTAAGATGGTGTTCTAATATACAAGACCAGCATTTTCTTACATTTTTTATTTTTATGTTTTATTAATGACAAGCTGTTTGGCCCATTAAAATGGGCAGCATTTTTTATTTGTGAAATGTAATTCCCTTATTTTTGTAATATTTTGTCTATGTGTGTGTGAGAGAGAGAGAGAGACAGTGAGTGTGTGAGAGAGGGAGAGAAAGTCTGTGTGTGTGTGTGCCTGTCTGAAAGAGAGTGAGAGTGTGACAATGAGTTCAGAGAGAAAGAGAGAGAGAGAGAGAGAGAGAGAGAGTGTGTGTCTGTGTGTGTGTATGTGAGAGAGAGAGAGAGAGACTGACTGAGAAAGTGTGTGTTTGCGTCTGTCTGAAAGAGAGAGTGTCAAGGAAGGAGTAGATAAATTTCTCCCTGCTTCTGTTCGTCTTGTAAAAGCACAGAAGGTAATATTTTGTGTGTGTGTGTGTGTGGGTGTGAGTATATGTGTGAGAGAGAAAGTGTGTGTGTGCACCTGTCTGAAAGACAGTGTGAGAGTGAGTTCAGAGAGAGAGAGAGAGAGAGAGAGGGAGGGTGTGTGAGTATGTATGTGTGTGTGTGTGTGTGTGTGTGTGAGAGAGAGAGAGAGACAGAGACAGAGAAAGTGTGTGTATATGTGTCTGTCTGAAAGAGAGAGAGAGAGAGTCAAGGAAGGAGAAGATAAATTTCTCCCTGCTTCTGTTTGTCTTGTAAAAGTACAGAAGGTAATATTTTGTGTGTGTGCCTGTCTGAATGAGAGTGTGAGAGTGAGTTCAGAGAGAGAGAGAGAGAGAGAGAGAGAGAGAGAGAGAGAGAGAGAGAGAGTGTATGTGTGTGTGTGATAGAGAGAGAGACAGAGAAAGTGTGTGTGTGTGTGCATCTGTTTGAAGGACAGAGAGTCAAGGAAGGAGGAGATAAATTTCTCCCTGCTTCTGTGTGTGTGAGTGTGTGAGAGGGAGAGAAAGTGTGTGTGTGTGCGCCTGTCTGAATGAGAGTGTGAGAGTGAGTTGAGAGAGAGTGTGAGTGTGTATGACCATCTCCTCCTGGCTCTCTTCTCTCCAGGTCCCTTCCCCTCCATGGGCATCATTTCTCCCCTTCTCGATCACAGTCTCCTCCTGTTTTCTCCTTTTTTCCCTTTACTTCCCCTCCATTGGCACCAGCTATCCCCTGCCCTCCATGATCACCATTTCTCCTTTCCACTCCATGACCACAGTCTCCATTGTTTTTTTCATCCCCTATTCCCAGCATCTGTCCCTTTCAAACATCTGCCCTCCTTCTACCAGTAATTTTTCCTGCTCTCCTGAATCCCTACCCCTCCCCGTGGTCCCCTTTCTCTCTCTCTGTTAACTCCTGAACCCTCACCCCCCCCAAGTCCACGTTCTCTCTCTCTTCTTATACCTGCTCCTCTCAGCCCTCCGACTTCATCTTTAGTGCTGCAGGCAGAAATCGGAACGCTGACAGGAGCAAGTATAAGGAGAGAGAACCACTGCTGCTGCCTACAGCCTCTCCGGGCACGCTGCAGTCTGCGCACACCTCATTACTCCGCTTCCGCTTTGACATGGGTTTCCCCTCGGCAGCCCCCCACCTCCGGATGAGGGGAGGGGAAACAGGAGCCAGGTTAAGAAGCGCTCTCGCAGCTCGTTGGCGTAGCTCCTGTAAAGGACAGATGGGGCGCGGGACTCGGGAGTGATCTGTGAGTGGTACGTTGGTCACTCTTCATTTATATAGTAAGATAAGTGTGCATATGCATTTCATATATTTACAGCACCATAGATGTGTATGTTGCCTTTATTTAATAAAGAGGGGTATTTTCGATATGACGTCTAAGTCCGACTTTAGATGTTTTGCAAAAAAACGTCCAAAATTTGAATAAGAAAAAAGTTCATTTTCCAAAACTAAAAACGTCTATCTTTGTTTTCGAAAATACTGTTTCTAACAAGGTTTTGTGCTTTGGACATTTTGTTTTTTGATCCATTAAAAAAAAATGTCTTGTGAAGTGCACTGCAGTGCCCCCTAGGGTGCCCGGTTGGTGTCCTGGCATGTGAGGAGGACCAGTGCACTATGAATGCTGGCTCCTCCCACGACCAGATGGTCGTCCCCGGTTTTCGGCCATAATGGAAACCGAGGACGCCCATCTCTAAGGTCGACCATCTCAACATTTAGGTCGACCATCTCTAAGGTCGACCTAAATGTAGTGATTTGGGTGTCCCCGACCGTATTATCGAAACGAAAGATGGTCGTCCATCTTATTTCGATAATACGGGTTTCCCCGCCCCTTCGCCGGAACGTCCTTAGAGATGGATGCCCTTAGAGATGGGCGTCCCCGTTCGATTATGCCCCTCCACGTGGTACATACATATTTTTGAATATAGTCCTCTATCTCTTTAGAAAAAAGAGTGAAATAATATATCATTTTCTTCCTCTGAGGAAAAAATATTGGCAGATTTATCAATGCAAATATCCTAGTACTTCCAGAGATAAAAAGATAGTGCAAAGCTGCAGAAAACCTTTGATAGACTTCTCGTGCCCTATAGAATACTAATAGACAAAGTCTGAAAGCACAAGGTCAGCTCCTTCCTTGTTTCTGGATTAATTCAATTCACATTTTCTTGTTCATGCCAGTCACATATACCATACATCATTGCAGAGTGAATTTCTCTTCAAAACTAAACTTAGAGCTAAAATGACTCAAACTGAAAGAAAGACGAATGTTTCTATGAACTAGAGTCCTGTTTTCAACCATACAGATCATTTCAAAGCAACAACTGTCTGTATGGGAATTCCTCCTTGACCTGCGGCAACCTGGACCACTGCACTTAAATTAAGTGCAAGGGTAAGCAACTGTCTTCATATCACAAAGGACAAATTATTCCATTCCTGCTGCATTTTATTACCTTTCTAAGGCTTACCTTAATGCATTACAAAATGTGCAGTTATGTCTCCCATGTCAAAAAGTGCTAAAGGTGCTAAATTTGTGATAAATTGGAACTATACTTCGCTTATGGCAATTGGCCAATGACTATGAGCTACTTACTGACCTATAATATGCTTCATATTCTTCTCAGAACGTTGTTTATAATACAGATTTTCTATTCTATTGTGATTATTTGTATCCTACCTAGTTATCATGGGTTCACGGCAGTTTAACAAAAAGAATTCAACACACAGGGTTGAGAGTTACAAGTAACAATAATATAGTCTATTTTTTTTCAGTTCAAATAGTTTTATTGAAGTTTTTGAGAAAGTAAAGTAGTAGTCAAGAATAACAATAGAAAACTAGTACAATAAAACATCTCACACATATGTGTTGTATTATAGCCATTAGATAGATTGCAAAAATATATCGACGTGTTTCCAGAGTTGTTCCAATGAAATTATATTTGATTTCTTTTCAGAGGCCTGTAGTTCATCTTTTTTGTATTGGCAGACTGTATTCCACCAGAAAGAATAATTGAGAAATTTGCCAGATTTCCAATTCTTGCGAACATGTTGAATACCAATAGCCATCAATGAGTCTATTGGGTTTGCAGGTTGGAGTGAAAACATGGATGCTGAAACCCAAGAACTACAATATCATAAGTTATGTCTGACGAACAATTGGCGGTAGGCCGCACAGTCAACCAAATTTCCAACCAAAAAGGTTTAATTATTGGACTCTCAAATATCATATGTCTTAGGGAGCCAGAAGATGCAGAACAGTGCCAAGAGGGGATGTGAGACATCTCCCCCTCTTAAAATAATTAACAGCAACAACTTGAATCAGACAACTTCTTAAAGTTAACAAATATTTATTGGTATAAAACACAAGGCCGTAGCTTCATTTTATAGGTGGGTACAATATGTTACCTGAGCCATGAACCATTAAACAAGGATTAGACAGCCCGCTATACCCAGCAAGGTGTCAAGTATAAATTAATCCACACTAAATAAATAACTTGCCCCACCACAAAAGCAAGGGCAAATAAGGAGACCTGGACCTCCAGATCTGAGCTTGAGAGCATAGGTCTAATATTGACCACCCGATGAATGTTAAGGCCTACTTCAAAGGACCTCCTTTGAAGGTGCTCCTAGATTGGGTATCCCCCCCCCCCCCCGAAGCTGCAACAAATAACCAACCTTATACTCCAGGGTGGGTTGGCAAATAGGACACCTCTGAGGAGCAGGAAGAATCATGCTCCGAGGGGGCTGCCACTTTTACATCCCTCAGCCTGGTTCCACCCTGGGAATCTCAGGAAGAATTCCCATTGGGGAATTCTTCCTGCTGCACAGATATTTGAAAAGCAGTTTCTTAAAAATTGCTCAACACCAACTTCCCTCCACCCCCAACCCACTCCTCTTGCAAGCGGCCTGGGTGAGCAAGGCCTCACCCGAGGCCTGCCATTGCCGCCCAGGCCAACATCAGAGGGGGGAGCTGCTCATGTCCCCATTAAATTCGGGCTCCGGACTAGCCAGTAACCCTTGTCAGCTAACAGGGGATGTGAGACATCTCCCCCTCTTAACATAATTAACAGCAACAACGTGAACCAGACAACTCCTTAAAGTTAACAAATATTTATTGGTATAAAACACAAGGCCACAGCTTCATCTTATAGGTGGTTACAATATGTTACACATGCAATGAACTATTACACAAGGATTAGACAGCCTGCCATATTCAGCAAGGTGTCAAGTATAAATTACCCACATGAACCAAATACCTTTCCCCACCACAACAGCAAGAGCAAATAAGGAGAACTGGACCTCTAGGTCTGAGCATGAGAGCAAAAGCCTAACATTGACCACCCGGTGAATGTTAAGGCTGATTTCAAAGGACCTCTTTGAAGGTACTCCTAGCTCAGGTACCCCCCACCAGGGGAACCACCGAACCGGTGCCCACCACCACCACCACCATCACAAAAAGAAGCTGCAGGCCACAACATTCAACAATGGCTTCCTGAAATTCATTCCACAATAAATCCAAGTCAGTGTCTAATAGGTGCTGTCATGAAATGCCTAGCCACCTCCCTGGGGTTACCCCATGGCCAGTTAGAGGGTCTATCCCCAGCACAGCTCAGGTCCACCTGCACCTGCTGCATATACTCTATACTAGCACCCTCCTCCTACTGACTGGGTCACAACCACCTCTGTGTGAGTCTCCTGCTCTAAAATTATCCCCAGTGATTTCTAGGTTACTGGGGCCACACTGCCAGTGATCCCACAGTTCCCAGAAAGTACTCACAGACCCAACACAAAACCACCAGGATTCTTATCAGTCCAGACAGACAATAAACTAAATAAAAAAAATTGAACAGTGGAACAAAATAGTGCAATCAGCAAACAATAACAGGTAACTGAAATATGGATCAATTGTAACATTAACTAAACATTTGTTTACTTGCTAGAAAGTACCTGGGGAGATAAGGGCATAGAGCTGTTCACCAGTTATCAAATATAACTGTTTTTTTTTTTACAGGGCTTCAGCAAAGAGATCTCTGTCTCTTCTCTCAGGCTGAAACTGAAGCAAAAGCAAAAGCCAGTACAATTGAAATGAAAAAAGCTCCTGAACCAATCAGAACCCAATCAACAACAACATTTGAAAAAAGCTGGTTACACCACTCAAGCATTTCCTTATTTCCTTATATGTGTTAACTAAGGAACGAAAGGTCATTTCTTTGTAACAGCTTAAAATGAAAATATAACATGCACCATCTGCTAGCCAAACTAGAGAAATGCACTTCAAGATTTAATAAAGGCAATTTTACAGTCTTAAAACACACTATTCTGTCACAGGTGCACACTATCACAACCATACAAGCCTTGACAAAAAGTATCCATGCAAATATGTCGAATCTGGAAGCCCCCTTTTGACAGCAACCATTTAGCCACCTAATGGTTAAGCTTGATAACTCCACAAATCCTTCTCTTTTCATCCAAGTACCGTGGTCAGGGAATCACATTGGACCATACTAAGCAGGTATTGGGGAACCAATCCAGAACTGCCAACTGGAAACGTTGTTCCCTCCCTGGTGTAGCAGAAGGTCTAGTTGCTTCTGCCGTTGCTTGAAGCCCTCCAGTAAGGGCACCAGGTTATGGCACCATATCTATCCCCCGGTCACCCACCACAAAATGAAAACTCCATGCGACTCCAATCTGAGATGCAGCCCTCCAGGGCTCTGTGCTGCTCTTCTACCAGCCCAGTGGATAAAGGAGTGGTCCACAATCCAGATCACATAAATCAGTCAATAATCTGCAAAAGAAAGGAACAGGAAGCAGAAACAAAAACAGAAGACAAAAACCAAGCAAGCCAATATAATATAATATATTTCTTAAATGTCTCAGACTTCCAAAAAAAAAAGCCTCTGCATTCCCGATCCAGAAAACGTTATATTCTGATTTTACGGGATGGAATCTTCATTGGCTGAAAAAACCTCCTTGTTGTACAAACTATTATATAACTTTTATTTTAATTTGCTATATGTTTGTACATGGCACTTATCTTAATATTGTAGTGTTGCAGTATTGTTCTGACGGGGTCCCGTTTCGCCATCTTCGGCTTTTTCAAGGAAAAATGACCTCGTACTGCATATGTTGATGTCTGTGAATCAAAACGTGAATCAGCCACTAAGAAATACTCGAAAAATACCATCCTCCAATATTCCAATATGACTGTTATAGCCACGCCATTCATAGCCACTCTATAGAATAAAACATATAGGGACAGGATTATAAATCTCAACATGTATATGCTGGAAGAGAGGCTCGAGAGAGGGAATATGATAGAGACATTTAAATACTTCAGTGGCGTTAATATACGGGAGGTGAGCCTTTTTCAAATGAAGGAAAACTCTTGAATGAGAGGGCATTGGATGAAGTTAAGAGGAAATAGGCTTAGGAGAATCTAAGGAAATACTCTTTCCCGCAAAGGGTGCTGGAAGCGTGGAGATGAGGACTGTGCCAGAATTTAAGAAAGCATGGGACAGGCATGTGGGATCTCTTAGGAAAAGGAGGAGTTAGTGGTTGCTGAGGAAGGGCAGACTGGATGGGCCTTTTGGCCCATATCTGGCGTTATGTTTCTATGCTCAGTAACATTATGGTTCAGCTGGTAGCTGGCTTAGTAAGAGAGTTTAATGATTTGCTCTGGGCTTTTTTACAAAACCAGAATATGTGTTTGATATTTGCAAAGTTTAAAAGTCTGTTATGACCAGCAAGCTGAATATTTGCCTGTTGTTTTTTTTTAATAAAGCTGGAATGTCTGAATGACCAATCAACTAGAACTGTCTTTTGAGGGTCAATTAATTAAACCTCCAGAAGGTAAATAGTGCTGTTTTCAAAGATAATATGGTACTCCATCATAATAAGCTCTGGAAAGTATCATCAAGAAAAATAATGTGTGTTTTAATATACCCTAGTTTCTCTAATGTTCCAGCTGTGAACTTGTTTAAACATTACCACTGCTTTT
The DNA here is from genome assembly GCF_901765095.1 of Microcaecilia unicolor. Taxonomy (NCBI): domain Eukaryota; kingdom Metazoa; phylum Chordata; class Amphibia; order Gymnophiona; family Siphonopidae; genus Microcaecilia; species Microcaecilia unicolor. Next base: position 14,654 of record NW_021963550.1, on the reverse strand, counting down.
TATGTGTCTCTAAATGCTCTGTCTTACATCAAATGGGTAATTTTATTAAGAATTTCTTGCATGGAAAAATCTTTTTATGCATGTACAAGGGCTTTTATAATATTATCCCAGGGGTCATGCACGTACAAATAAGCATGGTGCAAAGAAGGTGCATATTTTTACACAACTAACATGTAGGAATGTTTTGATGTGGAATAATTAGATTGTAGCTCTGTCGAGCAGGGACTGTCTCTTCATGTTCAAGTGTACAGCACTGCGTACGTCTAGTAGCGCTATAGAAATGATTAGTAGTAGTAGTAGTTTGAGTGGCATGCATGCGGTTGCAATTTGCATGCATTCTTTGTAAAACACACACAAATGTTATGCATTAATATTTACGCCTACTTCCAAGACCATGGCATCAAGTTCAACCTAGCCCTGATTTCTGCAGTTTAACCCCTAGTATTTATAAAGACACAAAAGAGCATAATGGGCTCATTTTCGAAAGAGAAAAAATGTTCAAAAAGGTGTAATAAAGCAGCATTTAGATGAATTTCTTCTCAAAACATCCAAATCGGTATTTTCGAAACCTAGTTTGCAGATGTTTTATCTATGAGTCGCTTAAATATGGTTTGCTGTAGTGTAGAGTTTTCTAAAGGAGGGAAAAAAGGTTTCAGATGCTCTGTTTACTTTTGCAAAATGTACTTTGCTTATGCCGGGTGGGCTTCTTCATCAGCCTTTAAAAACCGCCTGCCTCAATTTTTTCATATTTTTTTTCTTTTTTGAAACAGTATGCTGGTTTTTTATTTGATTTAACATTGTTAAGAGTATAGGTTCTATCTGTGTATATATTCACAATACCAAATGTTCGGTTACTTAGCTTTCGTTTTTTTTATGTTCAACGTCGGTTTAATCAACAGAATGTCTCCGTTTCGGTTCTTCTTCAGGAGTCAAACCATGCTTTTCAAATTTTGGTAAGTCCCTTTGTTTAGAGGAGAAACAAACGGACTTAGCAAAAATTGAAAAGCAAGGTGAGCTACATTCAGGTACACTGGATATTTCTCTGTCCCAGGAGGGCTCACAATCTAAGTTTGTACCTGAGGCAATGGAGAGTTAAGTGACTTGCCCAAGGTCACAAGGAGTGGCAGTAAGATTTGAACCAGCCACTTCTGGATTTCAAGACTGTGCTCTAACCACTAGGCCAGTCCTCCACTCCACTTGGATATCATATTGAAAATGCTCCTCCACGTATCTTTATAAAAGAGGCTAAGATAGGTGCAGCTTTGACCTGTAAACTTAGGTACTCTTCACAGAATGGCCCTTTGGGTGTGCAACATAAATATAATAATAATACAGTCATATTTGATAGGAGGTGCTACAGATTGACTCCCCAATAAGTACTACTCAAACATCATGTGTATTATAATTCTACCCCTCGAAGAGTTTGAGATGAAAGACAATCATAAAACATCAAACCTAATCTAATTTGAATTTGATGTAAGATTTGCAACAAGCCCAGAAAAATACTATAGAAAGGTTACATTGCTGCTGTGCTATATTTTTATGCCTGAGAGAAACTGGACACCCAATATTTTTTATTTTCAAAATATGGGCTTTCTGCTCATGGGACAAAGACCCGGTTTCTTTCCCAATTTAGCTTTCTGCCAGATAGTGTATCATGCAACTTCCTTGTTACTGCTTAATTAAACTTTATAAAATTGCATGCAATTTTGTTCACCCTAAAAAAGTTTGGAGAACTTTTACTAAATCTGCACTAAAAAGTGGCCTGTGCTATTTTTAAAGCGAGAGTTTCCCTCCCGTGCACTGAGGCCACTTTTAGCACGGCTGTAAAATGGCCACAATTTCTTTTTTTTTTTCCATTAATGTTCATACGCTAATTTCCCAATTAGCTCATGGCCATTAGCATGGGAGCCCTTACTGCCACGCACCAACACCCACACGCTAACCGATTAGCGCAGGGCATGCCTACTCTCTGCCTCGAAACACACCACCACACTAAACAATAAAATCTATTTTTTTAGCGTGTGGGAAGCACGTGCCAATTCCAAAACTACTGTGGGACATCTGAGTACATCCTGCAGTGGTACCTTTTTATCCTGTGGTAACCACATGCTAGTACATACCACAGCTTAGTAAAAGGACCCCTTTGTCTTTTCTTGAATGATCACGTTAACGATAGCCTAGTAGTTCCCGTAATCAGTATTCCTCCTCCTTGCTTTGGAGTCTCATTTACTTAGTTTTCTTTTTCCTATGCTATTTTTTCAGAGCTAGGCCTCTACTTACTAGATTGATCTTTATTTCTCTCTGTTTCTTTATGAATATTTTCCTTGTTGAGAGTTAATTCTCGCTCCATTTGTGGTCTCTTAGGACAGGTGAGGGCATTTATTATTGAGGATAGAATTATATTAGAGAGAATATTTTTATGTATCCTATTCCTGCTTTTCAAGAGTGTTCTCTTGGGATTTATTTTATTATGTAAACTTTTAAAATATAATATAGCAGTGCACCATAATGTCTCTCCATCTTCAGAATGAAGAATATTCTGGAGTCCTTTCTCCTAACTGACTTTAAACAAGTGTGAGGAAATGAAGGTTGGGCCTGCCAGTCCACCAGTGATGGGGGGGGGGGGGGTCCCTTTAGTATTTTGGAGGGAACTACATAAGGCCTTGCAGCTGTGTTGCAGGGGATTTGCAGAGGTAACTCTACCTGGTGGCATCAGTATCAGTAACAGTCAGGGTAGCTACCTCCCTGTTGGCCAGCTAATAATCTATGCACACTATTAGTACCAAAATTTAAGTTCCCTTTACAGAATTGCCTTCCATGAAAGGAATAATTCTGTGGTCTTTTCTATTTTTGCCAGTTTTTATATAGAGAATTTTTAAAACCTATTTTATATATTTACTTATTTATTGCACGGTCGATATTCAACACGATTTAGCTGGCAGAAATGGCTCGTGACCAGTTAAGTACGTAAGAATTGCCATACTGGGACAGACTGAAGGTCCATCAAGCCCAGCATCCTGTTTCAACAGTGGCCAATCCAGGTCATAAGTACCTGGCAAGATCCCAAAACAGTACAATACATTTTATGCTGCTTATCCTAGAAATAAGCAGTGGATTTTCCCCAAGTCCATTTCAATAATGGCTTATGGACTTTTCTTTAGGAAGCTAGCCTGTTCGGAGCTAACTGTTTATTTTAAGTGGCACTTAACTGGTTGGCACAGCTGAAATTTACCAGTTAGAGCCTAACTGAAAACTGGCAATTTTGAAGATGTTCCAGGGGTGGATTCAGAACTTTGCTGATTGCCGATATTCAAGTTTCAAGTTTATTTAACAGCTTGATATACCACCCTAGTGCAACAGGCTTATTGAGCCAGGTTAACCGCATAATAGGACTGACTTCTATGCAGTCCTATCTTTGGAGTTCTTTACAAAGCTGTGGTAAAAAGTGGCCTGCCGTAATGTGGAATTCCCATACTATTTTATATTTTAGAAGATGCTCCACAAGTGTAAAGCAATAAAATAGGAGCAGGGCTGCACACCACAGCCTCTAAGCACTCTGGAGAGGGTATGGGCTGTGTCAGCATTACAGCATCAGCAGCTGCTAGCGTGGCTTGATAAAAAAGGCCTAAGTCAGTAAACTCAATAAAAATCTTTTAGGTTCTGAGACATACTTATAGGGTTACCATACGTCCGATTTACCCGGACATGTCCTCTTTTTGAGGACATGTCCCAGCGTCCGGATGGGTTTGGCCAGCCTGCCCATTTGTCCAGGTTTCTGGACAAATGGGCGGGCTGACGTGCGTGCGGGCGGTGGACCTCCCCTCCCCTTACTCATGATCTTCCCTGGTGGTCTAGTGACTTTGAGGCAGGAAAGAGCCCCCTCTTTCCTGCCCGGCGCGCTGCTCTGCATCCTGTATGCTGCACTGTGACAGTCCTTCGGCGAGATTCAAAATGGCCGCCGAGAACTGAAGTCTTGCAAGGCCGCTTCAAATTCTCGGCAGGCCATTTTGAATCTCGCCGAGACCATCACAGGCAGCATACAGATGCAGAGCAGCACTCCGGGCAGGAAAGAGGGGGCTCTTCCTGCCCCGAAGAAGTCACTAGCCACCAGGGAAGATAGTGAGCAAGGGGAGAGGTAGTGGCCGGGGGGAGGGGAGGGTGAGGTGAGTGGGTGACCAGGGGGAGGGAAAAATGTGACGGGCGAGGTGAGAGTGTGACAAGGGGCGGGGTGAGGTGTGACAAGGGGCAAGGGAGAGGGTATGAAAGGGGTGGGCGAGGGCGTGAAATGGGGCTGAGCATGGTGGTGCAAGTGTCTTCTTTTTTTAAGGACAAAAAATGGTAACTCTACGTACTTAAAACCTTGATGAAACCACAAGAAAATTACCTGCCAGCATCTTTCAGTTTTGCTAACGGATATTGAAGCTTTCAAAATGGCACCTGATTTTTTAAATAAGATGTCATCATGATTAGACATCACTGATTGGCTGATAGACATGGGAGCAGTCTTTCCTCAAAGTGCAGCTCCTTTGTGAAGGGCATTTTGGCCATATATGGAGACCTGACCCCTGTATTAATACTAGAGGTCTCAGTGACCATTGTGTACAGCAGCGGATACAAGGTGGGAGCAAGTTGCATTGCTGCCACCCAGTGGCAACCCTACTATTAAGCCACCTGAAGTGGGGGCCTCAGGCGGCATCTTGACATATCCCCCCACAACCGGCCAGGGTCTGGTATCTCCCCCTTTCCCTTCTTCAGTCCCCTTCCCTGAGCCTACCTTTGTTTATTAAATACAACAGCAGCAGTGATTCCCATTGGCTGCCCTGCCGTCGGCACTGGCACCACCTCTTCTCGCGATGCAGCCCGCCTCAGACATAACGTCCTGTTTCCTCAGAGGCGGGCCACAGAAGAGAGAAAAGGCCCAGTGCCAACGACAGGGAAGTCTAGGAGAATCACTGCTGCAGCCTTCTTTGGAAAAGAAAGGCAGGCTTGGGAGGAAATTGAAGAAGGAAGGGGGAGATGCCAGTCCATGACCGGGATGGCGTCTCAGCTCTCACCTTAGGTTGCATCTCAGCCCTCATCTCAGGTGACTGATTGTCTTGGGCCACCCTGCTGCAACCCATTAACTCATCAGGGAGTCCTGTAAGTCCAGGGTCTCAGTTGGGGGTGGGAGCATTTGCACATAAATGGCAGAGCCTTGAGTCTGGAGGGGTTAAGCATGAGGGAGGCCACCATGTGAAACTAGTGTCCCACACGTGGGACCCTTCCACTGGCGTGAGCAGGGGCCTATCTGCCGGACGAATGGGTAGCTGGCAGGCGGATGGGCAGGCAAGCAGCAGGGTTTCCTATCCACTCCTCCCCTCCTTCACCTTAGGTCTAATGACCTCTTTGGGGCAGGAAAGAGCCCCCTCTTCCTGCCCGGCGCGTCTGCAAACTGTCTTTCTCCCGGCACTGATTCAAAAGCTGCCAAGAGTTCAAGCAGCTGCCTTGTGAGACTTCTGTCAGCCCGCAGGAAGAGGAAAAGAGAGAACTCAAATGAAGAGTTGGAAAAGAGAGAGAGAAATGCTGGATCCAAGGAGACAGGAGAAGAGATGTTCAGATGAGGAGGGTGAGGGGAGGGAAGAGAGAGAGTCAGATGGATGGATGGATTGGTTCGGGGTCACAGTAGGGGAGACAATGACCCAGGAAGAGAGTGAGAGAGAGAGAGAGAGAGAGAGAGAGAGATTTGATGTACAGTCTTTCTGTGGTACAACCAAAGTGGTTAAGAGAGAAAGGAGAGATAAGCTATAGTATGGAGAGGGGCAGGGGACAGAGAGGGGTAGATGCTGGCCCCTGGGTATGGGTGCAGGAGAAAGAAAAGAAAGGAAGAAGTGGATGGGGAGGAACAGGGACAAAGAGGAGATGTTCTAGACAGGACAGAAAGGAACACAGAGGGAATTATGGTGGACATGGAGAGAGATATGTCAAATGGACAAAAGACCATGGAAACAGCAGAAGATGGATGGGAGTGGAGGCTGGAGGAGAAAAATAACAGAGCTCAAGATGGATAGGACAAGGGAGAAAAGGGGAACAGAGCACAAGATGGATGGGACTAGGGGTGGGGGAGAAGGAGAACAGTGTAGAAGATCAAAGGAACTTGATGATTGAATAGGAAGGTGTTGTGGAGCAGAATAGAGAATTATGGATGGGTGAGACTGAGTGTGAATTTCAAGGGGGAAGTGAGTACTTAGCAGTTGTGGGTATGAATAGGGGTATGTTGGTGGGCTGGGAAAATGAGTGAGGTTGTGAAATGAGAGGTAAAAGAAAGGGAATGAAGTTGTGGGAAAAGACTGAGATATAGTGTAAATGACCTGGAATACTGGAGAGAGGATGAGATACATTTTGAAAAGGGATGGGGGTACAGGGTATGAGAGGAAAGGAATGGGTATCTCAAGAGGTTGAGTGAGATTAGAAATGAGGTTAAAAAGATGGTGAAAAAGAGGTAATAGGGTATAGGGTACGAGATTAGAAGAATGGCCTAGAGGCATGTGAAAGAAGGAGAGACAGGGATGGAGCTGGGATTGATAGGTGGATGAGATGCAGTGGGTGAGAGAAAGGGAGAATGAGGAGTTAGTGGCTACTGAGGAGGGGCAGACTAGGTGGGCCATTTGACCCTTATCTGCCATCATGTTTTCTATGAAGGTACAATCAAATGGCCAGATATAAAAACAGAGAAGAGGAAAGTTAAAAATAAATAAAATGAAGGATTTGAGCCAGACAGATGTAGAGAAGGAAATGAAGAAGACAAAAAAGTAGAGATGAAATGGAAAGGCCAAACTGGAAAATAATTTAGAAAAATGACCCAAGAAAATTGGGACCAGCCCAATTACAAAAATAAAATGCCCAGATAACAAAGGTAGAAAAAATATTTGTATTTTATCCTTTGTAAGCACTGAGATGTGTCTGCTTTGGGAAATGATAGGTTTTATAAACAAATGCAAGGGGTAGCTATGGTGTCTTCTTTGGCCCCATAATGTGGCAGCTTTTGAAGAACTTCTGCTCAAAAACTCTCCTGACACTATTTCAGCAAAAATCAATTGTAACAATAAACTAAAAAGCTGAAAGATTAACTTGATTCTTATATCTTTCACTTGAGTAGTAAATTTTAATATACTGTATTTTTCGGACTATAAGACGCACCGGACCATAAGACACACCTAGGTTTTAGAGGAGGGAAATAGGAAAAAAAATGTTCCTTTTTCCCTCCTCTAAAACCTAGGTGCTCCGGTGCGTCTTGTCCGAATCCCTCCCTCTGAGTTCGGGATCGCCCTCCCCCCGGCCCTGTCACAACTTCTCCCTACTCACGTCACGCGATCTTCCCTGGTGGTCTAGTGACGTCGGGGCAGGAAAGAGCCCCCTCTTTCCTGCCCAGCGCGCTGCTCTCCGTCCTCCTGTATGCTGCCTGACGGTCTCGGCGAGATTCAAAATGGCCGCCGAGAATTGAAGTCTCGGCGGCCATTTTGAATCTCGCAGAGACCGTCAGGCTGCATACAGGAGGATGGAGAGCAGCGCGCTGGGCAGGAAAGAGGGGGCTCTTTCCTGCCCCGACGTCACTAGACCACCAGGGAAGATCGCGTGAGTAGGGAAGTGGTGATAGGGCCATCCCGAACTCGGAGGGGCGGGCGGGATCGATCCCGAACTCGGAGGGAGGGAGGGAGGGAAATCTTTACCTTCGGACTATAAGAAGCACCCCCCATTTTCCTCCCAAATTTGGGGGGAAAAAAGTGCGTCTTAAAGTCCGAAAAATACGGTAAATGGAAATGAAAATGGAGAAAAAAGACCTCAGATGACTCGGCTCAGCAGTAAGTGTAATCTCTTAGTGACAGCACATCACAGACTCCAATCTTATCACTGGTCGAAAAAACCCTCCAAATTTTCAATTATATTCATTTTTTATCATTTATTTTTTTTAATAATTATACATATAAATCTTGCACTGTAGTTTACTCCATGGTTCAACATTTTCTTCAGCACTTCTTATTTACATATGGTGCAATAGCAGAGAATAAACATGAAGACACTTTGCTTTTGCTTTTACCCAATGGGGCTCTCCGTTTCACTCTTGTATAAGGCTTCATCAGGGGACTAAGTGCTTCTGAAATCTCTTGAGACATGGGGATTGAATTCACAGATTGAGTGGACTGCCTTTTTTTAAAGTTGTTTCAGTGTTCTACACAAAAGTCATTTAATTAACTAGCAAATGTATTGGAGTTACAAGTCATATAATGATCTCAGTTCTGCTTCCAATCTGAATAAAGAGGTCGGTGTTGTGTATCACCAAAAATCCACAAAAGTGTCTGGTGATATTTGAAAGCAGGCTCTGGAGCAAGGGCCACCAAAGGATAAAAATGCTCAGGATTAGTGGTCATCACATCTTGCAGAGTCACTACACAAACAAAAACTTGTCTGCTTTAAAACAAAGTATCTGGCAGTGGAAGGAGTGTGTTCCTCAGATGGTAACCACAATTTGAATATTTTTGTATGGCGAGTTGTAAGGGGGATAGCTCCACTGTTGGGGAATATAGAGTTTGTGATTCAAAACTGGAGGTGCATTCAGATTCTGTACAATCCTGTAGAGAATTCAGACTTCACTCTCACACAAAAGAATTTGTTGAAATGGTGGTTTTAATGAGTAGCTGAAATTGTATTACTAATTTAAAAGTGGGGCAAAAGAAGGGTATGATGTGCGGAAATGTCATTTTGGCTTGCCACCCCTCACCCCCTCCATAGCTAGCTTGCCCCAGTGTTGCCACTCAAATAATTATGTCTAGAGATGCCACTGCAGACAAGATGGGTAGGATACTACTACTACTACTACTACTATTTAACATTTCTAAAGCGCTACCAGGGTTACGCAGCGCTGTACAATTCAAACATAGAAGGACAGTCCCTGCTCAAGGAACTTACAATCTAAAAGACAGGTGTACAGTCTAGAGACAAGTGTCCAGTCAAAGACAAGTGTAGAGTCCGACTAATAGGGCATACTATATTTCACGGAAGGTTAGGTGCCGAAAGCAGCATTGAAGAGGTGAGCTTTAAGCAGAGATTTGAAGATGGGTAGGGAGGGGGCTTGGCGTAGGGGTTGAGGGAGATTGTTCCAGGCATAGGGTGAGGCAAGGCAGAATGAGCGGAGCCTGGAGTTGGCAGTGGTGGAGAAGGGAACTGAAAGGAGGGATTTGTCCTGGGAGCGGAGGTTACGGGCGGGAACATAGGGGGAGATGAGGGTAGAGAGGTAGTGAGGAGCAGTAGACCGGGTGCATTTGTAGGTAGGAGGAGAATCTTGAATTGAATGCGGTATCTGATCGGAAGCCAGTGAAGTGACTTGAGGAGGGGGGTGATGTGAGTATATCGGTTTTGGCGGAATATAAGACGTGCGGCAGCGTTCTGGACGGATTGAAGGGGGGATAGATGGCCAAGTGGGAGGCCGGTGAGGAGCAAGTTGCAGTAGTCAAGGCGAGAGGTAATGAGAGCTTGGACGAGAGTTCGTGTGGTGTGCTCAGATAGGAAAGGGCGAATTTGCTGATGTTGAAGAGGAAGAAGCGACAGGTCTTGGCAGTCTGTTGGATATGGGCAGAGAAGGAGAGGGAGGAGTCGAAGATGACTCCGAGGTTGCGGGCAGATGGGACGGGGAGGATGAGGGTGTTATCAACTGAGATAGAGAGTGGAGGAAGAGGAGAGTTGGGTTTGGGTGGAAAGACGAGGAGCTCGGTTTTGGCCATGTTTAGCTTCAGGTGGCGGTTGGACATCCAGGCAGCAATGTCAGATAGCAGGCCGATACCTTGGCCTGGGTCTCCGTGGTGATGTCTGGTGTGGAGAGATATAGCTGGGTGTCATCAGCATAAAGGTGATACTGAAAACCATGAGATGAGATCAGTGAGCCTAGGGAGGAGGTGTAGATTGAGAAGAGAAGCGGTCCAAGGACAGATCCCTGGGGACTCCAACAGATAGTGGGATGGGAGTGGAGGAGGATCCATGAGAGTGTACTCTGAAGGTGCGGTGGGAGAGATAAGAGGAGAACCAGGAGAGGACAGAGCCTTGGAACCCAAAAGAGGACAATGTGGCAAGAAGTAAGTCATGATTGACAGTGTCAAACGCAGCGGATAGATGAGGAGTATGAGGATGGAATAGTGGCCTCTGGATTTGGCGAGGAGCAGGTCGTTGCAGACTTTAGAGAGAGCTCTTTCTGTCGAGTGTAGGGGCGAAAGCCGGATTGAAGTGGATCTAGGATGGCATGAGAGGAGAGAAAATCAATGCAGCGACTGTGGATGGCGCGTTCAAGTATTTTGGAGAGGAAGGGGAGGAGAGAGATGGGGCGGTAGTTGGAGGGGCAGGTAGGGTCAAGTGATGGTTTTTTTAGGAGGGGTGTGACTACGGCGTGCTTGAAGGTGTCAGGACAGTTGCAGTGGAGAGAGAAGGTTAAGGATGTGACAGATTGAGGGGGTGACAGTATGGGAGATGGTGTTAAGTAGGTGGTGGGGATGGGATCAGAGGAGCAAGTGGTGCATTTCGAGGAGGAAAGAAGGCGGGAGGTTTCATCCTCGGTGATCTCAGGAAAGGAGGAGAAGGAGGCCTGGGTTGGTTGGTTGAGGGAGAGGTTAATGGGTGGAGAGGGGGGTGGGGGTGATGGCTTGGTAGTGAACTCAAGGTTGATTTTTTGCACTTTATCGTGGAAGTAATCAGCCAGTGATTGAGGAGAGAGTGAGGGGGAGTGGGAGTGGGGGGCACCTTGAGGAGTGAGTTAAGGGTGGCGAAGAGATGACGAGGGTTGGAGCTGAGAGAACTGGTCAATTGGGTGTAATAGTCCTGTTTTGCAAGGAATAAGGAGGAGTGGAAGGAGGAAAGCATGAATTTAAAGTGAAGGAAGTCTGAATGAGTACGAGATTTCCTCCAGAGGCGTTCAGCAGATCGTGCGCAGGAGCAAAGGTAACGGATGCAAGGGGTCAGCCAAGGCTGGGGATTAGTACGTTTTGTGGGACGGGAGGTGGAAGGAGCGAGGGTGTCCAGAGCAGAGGAGAGAGCGCATTGTAAGCGGAGACCGCTTTGTCGACAGTCTCGGAGGATATGATGGATGGGAGGAGATTAGAGATACTAGAGGATAAGGTGAGGGGGTCAATGGCCTGGAGATTCCTAGAGGTGGTGGTTAAGGTTGGGCGGGGCGGAGGGGGGGTGACGAAGTGTGAATGTGATCAGGTGGTGATCAGAGAGAGGAAGAGTTGAAGTTGGAAATTGGAGGGTGAGCTGGAAGAGGAGAGGACGAGGTCAAGGCAATGGCCTTCACGGTGAGTAGGGGTGGTAGAGCACAGCTGGAGGTTGAAGGAGGATGTGAGGGTGAGGAACTTAGAAGCGTAAGGGTCAAGTAAATGGGTGTCTAAACTGAAAGATTATTCCTACATTTAGGTAAGGTATGTGGAGCTAGTCTTAGTTACAAGGTGTGTGGCAAACTAGTTAAAGTGCAGAGTGAGTGGAAGGTCAGTCACCATAGGCATTAAAGGGTTGAGAGAAGGACCAGATTTTCACCTGCACCTTCAGGTTGGACGTAACCTCTCTGGGAGTGAATTCTAGAGTGTGTGCTCCTCCCGAGAAGGCTGGCTACCAGGAGGGGCATAATCGAATGGGGATGACCATCTCTAAGGGTGCCCATCTTTAAGGATGTCCCAGCGAAGGGGTGGGGAAACGGCTATTATCGAAACAAGATGGGCGTCCATCTTTCATTTTGATAATACAGTCGGGGACGCCCAAATCTCAACATTTAGGTTGAACTTAGAGATGGTCATCCTTAGAGATGGTCGTCCCCGATTTTCGACATTAATGGAAACAGAGGACGCCCATCTAAAAAATGACCAAATCCAAGCCATTTGGTCATGGGAGGAGCCAGCATTCATAGTGCACTGGTCCCCCTGACATGCCAGGACACCAACCGGGCACCCTAGGGGGCACTGCAGTGGACTTCACAAATTGCTCCTAAGTGCATAGCTCACTTACCTTCGGTACTGAGCCCCCCACCCCCCCCCCAAAACCCACTACCCAGAACTGTACACCACTACCATAGCCCTAAGGGGTGAAGGGGCACCTACATGTGGGTACAGTGGGTTTCGGGTGGGTTTTGAAGGGCTCACATTTACCAGCACAAGTGTAACAGGTAGGGGGGGATGGGCCTGGGTCCGCCTGCCTGAAGTGCACTGCACCCACTAAAACTGCTCCAGGGACCTGCATACTGCTGTCATGGAGCTGGGTATGACATTTGAGGCTGGCATAGAGGCTGGCAAAAATTTTTTTAAAGTTTTGTTTTAGGGTGGGAGGGTGTTGGTGACCACTGGGGGAGTAAGGGGAGGTCATCCCCAATTCCCTCCAGTGGACTGGGCTTAAATTTCCGCACAGTATATAGAACACGCTGAGCACTTTTCCATGCAACTAAATTTGGTCACGTCCATTTAGGCCATGTTGTACTTAGCGTAAATGCTGGTGCATAGATTTAAGGGCAGAGGGCCATATTCTATAACAGTGCATATAAATTTTGGAATGCCCACAAAATGTCCATTCCCTGCCAATAGCCAGAACCCTTTCTGGCTGCGCGCATTAGAATTTAGGCATTCTAGCACAGACTTATCTTTGTAAGGCGGCAGCTTTTAACCGCTGGAGAACCTCCACCTGCGGCTAAAAGCTGCCGCCTTACAAAGTCTGTGCTAGAATGCACGTTTCTTATATTTAAAGAATGCTGGTACACTGCACAGCTATGGTATATTGAGAGATGTAAAATAAGAAAAGAAGGAATTAGAAAATTAGAAAATAAGGGTGATCTTATGGAGATTTGCACCACAACCATTTTTCTTGGAGAAGAAAGAACATGATTGTTCATATGGTGTGAGCTGCAGTTAGATCTGATGATCCCCATAAAAAAACAAAAAATTATTTATCTCATTGCAGTTATAAGAAATTTGTGATGAAGTTTTGGATGTTTGGGACACTTGGTAAAAATTAAATTTAGATGTTAGTCCCCACACTTTCTATTTTTGGTGGGTTTCAATTAGAAGCATTATAGAATAGCACACAACCAGATGCATATGCAAATCCTAATTAGTGCCAACTGACAGCAGTAATTGGTCGTTAGCGGATAATTATTGCTCATTAACGTCTCATTAGCCAATTAAGTTATACACATCTTGAGTTTGTGCCTAAATTTAGGCACTTAAATCTGGGCGTCATATATAGAATCCAGGGGATATTTCATAAAATCCATGTTTATGTGCATACCTTACATGCTAAGGCATAATGTCTACGCCTTCAATCTGGTGCAATTTTCTGCAGCGTTTGTGCTAGTATTTTGTAAAGAGTACAAAGGTATCTATGTGTTTTTATAAATAGGCACCTTCTTCACCTCCAAACTATTCTTTCCAAAAATACTAGGGGGCATGCAGTGAAGCTATTAAGAAGTAAATTTAAAAAAATCCGTGAAAATATTTCTTCACTCAACTGTAATTAAACTCTGGAATTTGACAGAGAATGTAGTAAAAGCAGTTAGCTTTGTAGGGTTTAAAAAAGGTTTGGCTAACTTCCTAAAAGAAAAGTCTATAAGCCATTATTAAAATGGACTTGGGGAAAATCCATGGCTTATTTTTAGAATAAGCAGCATAAAATCTGTTTTATTGTTCTGGGATCTGGATTGGCCACTGTTGGAAACAGGATACTGGGCTTGATGGACCTTCGGTCTGTCCCAGTATGGCAACGCTTATGTTCTTATGTTATGCTGTTTACCATGTTGTTTCCTGTTATACCCACAAAATGTTTTTCTTTCTTTTATGTACCCTCATCCCCTTAACTGGAGGAAGACTACAATCACAACCTCCACCTCCCAAAAAAGGGTAAAGTATCTGCTTATTTTTTGCAATATGAAAACATTTAACCCTTTTCTTTTAATACCATTTAAGGTTTTTGGAGGTGACAAGACCTTTCAAAGGACTGAGAGGGTTAGAAACCTATAACAGGCGTAGATTCTGTTCAAAACACCGGCCTGTAGGCCTAGGTCAAACATATTCCATGTATCAGAAAAGGAGGACGGAAAACTAAATGATATCCGGCAAAGCGCTTCTAATAGGTAAAAAATGCATCTTAATTAACTGGGTAAAACAAGAGGCTCCTACATACTGGCAATGGCGTAACAAGCTACATGTGTTCTTACTATTGGAATTAAGAGATGTTCGTCTGAAATTTAAGCGACAGAGAGAGTTTTACTTAACCTGGCAATGCTACATACATGCCCTTGCACCGCGGGCCCATGGTGCCATTCTTAATCAATTGGGTGACCCCCTTCTGCATGTGTGAGAGAGGCACTTACCAAATGCAGGTGACGGTTGACTACCTTTGTTGAGGAGATGGGATTCTTATGGTGGGGAAAGGGGGGGGTTTAGGATTCGGGGGGTTGGGGGTGAGTTAGGTTGGAGAGGGTTTGGGGAAAGGGGCCTTGGGGGGAACTATAAAAACGCTTGATGGCACGTAGTAACTGTATAAATGTATGTAAGATATCACATTTATTGTCCTGTATATTATGGATACTGACTATGTACTATGAAATGTTCCATCAATAAAATTGTTGAAATATAAAAAATGAGATAAAGGAC
>NW_021963549.1:0-80198 GCF_901765095.1 Microcaecilia unicolor | reverse complement strand
GGGGAAATTATTTCAAGCTGCCTTTGGTGTCACCCTTGGAAATGTAAAAAAAAAAAGAAGAAAAAAAATCTAGCACAGTTGTATAGCATGTTTCCAAAAGGAGTGAACTGTGTGGAGGACACACGGTTAATGGTGAATTGACCTTGGGCAGGCTAGATGTTTCCACTATAATTGGTGTCCACACAGGACTCTCAATTGAAGAGAGCTAAGCTTCTGGTGACACTGGCCTTGGATCTGAGGAAAGGGGGAGTAGGAGGAGTAGGCTCTTGAGCAACACCAGTAGGCGACGTAGATAGGAACAATCTCTTTATTTAAATATACACTTGACTCAACACAGCCGTGTTCCGGCGCTACAGACGCCTTCTTCAGGAGTCTATGAAATAAACCAAACAATGGTAATATAACAAACATGCAGAACAAAAAGTAAAATAAATGTAGAACGTTAAATGTGTGATAAACATAAATTCCATGTAGAATTAAAAAATTAATAAAAACATTTTTATAAAAAAAATTTAGTATTGCAGAAATGTTATAATATATATACAAATATACATATATATACATACATACATATATACATACATATATATATATATATATATATATATATATATATACACATATACATACATATACATACACATACATATAAAATCCATACATGTAAAAATACATATACTCAAACATACATGCATATATAGTTTTCAAATGTATAATAAATACTTAAATTATTAAAAATATTAGATTATATATAACATACGATAAAGGTGTTGTATATTACCAATCAAAGAAGGATGACATCTAAAAATTAGCAGAAAAAACATCAAAATGAAGTATAACGAAAAAACTCAAAATACAGTGAAATAAATAAAACACACTTACAACCAATTATAAATAATATATGATATATATGATGTAACCATATAAGTTAAGTATCATAGATAAATTGACCTTGTGATATATAAATATACGAATATTAAGCTCAAAGAGAATGAAAGCAAGGCTTCTGCTACAATTGTAATCCTATAGATGAAGCAGAAAACGCTCAGTTATTTATGGCAACATGGCAGGCTTAAAGAATATGTTTTGAATATATATGTATAAAAAGGGTGTATATGCATATATCAGAAAATCAATGCATAAAGTTTAGTATCAAACAATACCTGCACACATCCTATCCACAAATACACCAATATTTCAAAAAAGTCTCGAGAAAAGTTTTTTAAATAATATGGCACAAATGTTGAAAAACACTAATTTATAAAAATAATTTAGTGAGCACACAGGACCTCCGTTATTCTGTGCTCAGAAAGGATATAAATATGATAAAAATAATTAAATAAAAGAGTCTGTGATGCGAATACCCAAAATAGATGGTGCAGATTTTATCCTGTGCTGTTTAAAACTAAACATCATAATAGATGCAGCACCTGATATTAAAAAATAGAAATACAAAGACAAAGAATCCACTCTTTAGATGTATAGTCGCAGGATAAGTAAACTGTAATGAAGGACTTACCACTGCCCATGGAGGAAAAAAGCTCAGCGTATTCAATTGCACTTCTGTGAAGTCAAAAGGGGCGTGTTCACAGTAAGTCCGTTTTATAAAAGAAAAAGCCCGCCAAAAGGAGCAATCAGCTGTGCAGGCTCAAAGTATAATGAGTAGCACTCAGTATGACCTATCTAGTTTGAAAATAATCCATCAAAGACAGTATAATTTTAAAATGTAGAACTGATGCACCAGTACTATGGATAAAGAGAGTGACAAGCAAAATGGATATACAGTGGGGGAAATAAGTATTTGATCCCTTGCTGATTTTGTAAGTTTGCCCACTGACAAAGACATGAGCAGCCCATAATTGAAGGGTAGGTTATTGGTAACAGTGAGAGATAGCACATCACAAATTAAATCCGGAAAATCACATTGTGGAAAGTATATGAATTTATTTGCATTCTGCAGAGGGAAATAAGTATTTAATCCCTCTGGCAAACAAGACCTAATACTTGGTGGCAAAACCCTTGTTGGCAAGCACAGCGGTCAGACGTCTTCTGTAGTTGATGATGAGGTTTGCACACATGTCAGGAGGAATTTTGGTCCACTCCTCTTTGCAGATCATCTCTAAATCATTAAGAGTTCTAGGCTGTCGCTTGGCAACTCGCAGCTTCAGCTCCCTCCATAAGTTTTCAATGGGATTAAGGTCTGGTGACTGGCTAGGCCACTCCATGACCCTAATGTGCTTCTTCCTGAGCCACTCCTTTGTTGCCTTGGCTGTATGTTTTGGGTCATTGTCGTGCTGGAAGACCCAGCCACGACCCATTTTTAAGGCCCTGGCGGAGGGAAGGAGGTTGTCACTCAGAATTGTACGGTACATGGCCCCATCCATTCTCCCATTGATGCGGTGAAGTAGTCCTGTGCCCTTAGCAAAGAAACACCCCCAAAACATAACATTTCCACCTCCATGCTTGACAGTGGGGACGGTGTTCTTTGGGTCATAGGCAGCATTTCTCTTCCTCCAAACACGGCGAGTTGAGTTCATGCCAAAGACCTCAATTTTTGTCTCATCTGACCACAGCACCTTCTCCCAATCACTCTCGGCATCATCCAGGTGTTCACTGGCAAACTTCAGACGGGCCGTCACATGTGCCTTCCGGAGCAGGGGGACCTTGCGGGCACTGCAGGATTGCAATCCGTTATGTCGTAATGTGTTACCAATGGTTTTCGTGGTGACAGTGGTCCCAGCTGCCTTGAGATCATTGACAAGTTCCCCCCTTGTAGTTGTAGGCTGATTTCTAACCTTCCTCATGATCAAGGATACCCCACGAGGTGAGATTTTGCGTGGAGCCCCAGATCTTTGTCGATTGACAGTCATTTTGTACTTCTTCCATTTTCTTACTATGGCACCAACAGTTGTCTCCTTCTCGCCCAGCGTCTTACTGATGGTTTTGTAGCCCATTCCAGCCTTGTGCAGGTGTATGATCTTGTCCCTGACATCCTTAGACAGCTCCTTGCTCTTGGCCATTTTGTAGAGGTTAGAGTCTGACTGATTCACTGAGTCTGTGGACAGGTGTCTTTCATACAGGTGACCATTGCCGACAGCTGTCTGTCATGCAGGTAACGAGTTGATTTGGAGCATCTACCTGGTCTGTAGGGGCCAGATCTCTTACTGGTTGGTGGGGGATCAAATACTTATTTCCCTCTGCAGAATGCAAATAAATTCATATACTTTCCACAATGTGATTTTCCGGATTTAATTTGTGATGTGCTATCTCTCACTGTTACCAATAACCTACCCTTCAATTATGGGCTGCTCATGTCTTTGTCAGTGGGCAAACTTACAAAATCAGCAAGGGATCAAATACTTATTTCCCCCACTGTATCATTTCAAAATGCCAAAAGATAAAAATTAAAATTAAAATAAAATAAATAAATAAACCTAGGGCAGCAGTGGGAATTGAACCAGCCACCTCAGAACTACAAGCCAGATGCATTAACCACTAGGCTATTCCTCCAGTGAGATGAGAGCGATAAAAAAATCTTTAAAAGATGAAATATACATGTATTGGTATAAAGATCAATGCTAAAAATGTAGAAGTATATGATTATATATATAAATTTGGATTAATTCATTATGCACTCATCACTTTCATATTTAAATAGCAAAGGAATTTTTATAATATCAAAAATAAATATCAAATGTGAAAAATGGTGAAAATACAATATTGGAAAACGTTAGATAAGTCAAAAAATAAAAATAATAAAATAGACCAAAAAAAAGGAATAATAATAATACTAAAACCGAAACAAGATATAGTACAAAAAATGAATGTGAACTTAAAAAATGAGTAAATATAAAACTGCATATATCCCATTAAAAAAATCACAAGAAATGCTTGTATTCTATCTCTATATTTAATCCAAAGGGTTCTAAGGTCTGTAAATTAAAAATCAACTTCTGTTCTTCCTGAAGTAGCATCTTATCTGTGATGTTCCTACGCCAGTTCTTCTTGAATTTTAAGTCCGATATTGAATGATCTTTTTGCTTCCAGTGTGCTACCAAAGGTGCTGATACAACTTCTCTCCTCAAGCAACTGCGGTGTTCAATAATCCCGGTTTTGACTGGTCTCTTGGTCTTACCAATATAGACCCGAGGACAGGGGCACATAATGGCATAAATAACATTGGAAGTGGTACAATCTGAAACATGTCTCAATGTATATAGTTTTTGTGTACTTGGATTCAAAAATTCTGTAATCTCCATGGTGTGTTCGCAAATGCTGCATCTTCCACACTTCTTATGTCCCCAGGGTACACTGTCTGCATTATATGACACTGTCTCTGGAAGACACGAGGGAACCAAAAATTCTCTGAGATTCTTCTCCCGGGAATAAGCAACGACTAGACGTTTGTCTTTAAAGCATTCGTGTCCCTCTAAAATGTGCCAATGACGTCTGATAGAGGATTGAATGTGTCTCGCCAGATGTGAGAACTTAAGTGTACAAACAATGTCAGGGGCTTGTTTGTCAGGTCTGGGGGCAAGTAGAGCATCTCTGTCTTCAAACACTGCTCTCTGAAAGCCAGTTTCAATATGTTTCTTGGGATAGCCTCTACTTTTAAAACGCTGTGCCATCTTACTGGATTGAACTGTAAAGTCATCAAAGTCTGTGCAAATCCTTCTGAGTCTTAAAAATTGACATAATGGTAGATTCTTCTTCAATGTGTGATGATGATAACTGTTAAAATGTAAAAATGCATTGCGATCAGTAGATTTTCTAAAAAGAGAAGTAATAAAATGATAATTATCTTTCCTAATTAATAAATCTAAAAAGCTAATTTATTTTTGGTCGTATTGCATTTTAAAATGGAGATCTGGATCCTGTGTATTTATCCACTCAAAGAAAAGGTTCAATTCCCGTGCGTCCCCTTTCCATACCAGGAAAATGTCGTCTATGTATCGTTTATACAAAATAATATTATGTTTATAGGGGTGTTCCTCCAAAAATTGTTTTTCAAAATGTGCTACATAGAGGTTAGCTATGTCCGGAGCCATGGGAGATCCCATGGCCGTGCCTCTAATTTGTTGATAAAAATTATTTTGAAAACAAAAATAATTATTGGTTAATGCGATACTTGCGCATGTCAGGATAAATCTATTAGGTATTCATTTGTAGGTTGTGCGATTCTTAAGTGTCTCTTCAATGATCTGCAAGGCTTCGAATTGAGGAATATTTGTATACAATGCTTCGATATCAAGAGTAACCATAAGAGTGTTATCAAGATCACTGTCAAATTCTTGTAGTAAATTTATCATATGCGTAGAATCTCGTACATATGAGGGTATTTGTGGAACGTATGGTCTTAAAAAGAAATCAACAAATACTGATAAAGGTTCTAGAACAGAGCCATTACCTGAAATAATGGGTCTACCAGGTGGTTGGGTCACTGACTTATGTATCTTGGGTAATATGTAAATAATTGGAATTGTGGGATCTGAGATCTTAAGAAAATTAGATTCTTTGGAGGTGATATATCCTGCTTTTGTGGCAAAATCAATGACCAATTCAATTTCCTTTTCCAAATCTGATGTGGGATCTGATGGTAAGGGTGCATAGTAATTTCTGTCATTGATTTGTTTTTCTATTTCAGCAACATAATCTGATCGATCCAAAATCACAATTCCACCCCCTTTGTCAGCGGGTTTAATCACTATTGCAGTATTATTAGCCAGGCCTTTAATTGCAGATTTTTCTTTTTTAGTGAGGTTATAAAAACGGGGTCTCTTCCGTTGTTCAATTTTTCGCAGGTCCTGTTCAATACATGAATTAAATGCATGTATTAATGGATCGATGGGGCCTGATGGAATCCAAGCAGAGGGTCGTTTGACGACAGATCGGTCTGTATTTGTGGGCTGATTAGAAAAACATTGGATAATCTGAAGTTTCCTGGAATCAGATGCAGTTGCTGTTGGCTGCATTCTTTTACTTTTGGCATTGGACCTTGTTTTTCTTTTAAACACAGTTATTGCAGTACGTGCTTTGAATCTGTGAATGTATTGTGGAAACCTGTGTGACCCCTGACGAAGGTTTTTCCAAAACGTGGCCAGGTTGGGGCCTGTTTCCGTTAAAGTTGACATTTGGATAAACTCTTGCTGTGTTTGTCCTTCCTTGGATGGCTGCTGCTGTTGCTGTTTGGGTGTCTGTTTCCTGTTTGTTTCTACCATTTTTTCTTTGGGGCTAAGAAAAAAAAAAGTCTTAAATCAGAAACGGTCATATTGATCAAAGTCATCCTCTTCCTAGTTTTGTTATGCTATCACCAAAACAGGTTGGGTTTAGTGATATGCATGCCACTTCTCTCTGGCTATATTCAGCTCCTATGTGAAAGCACACCTTTCTGAGGCTGCTCTTAAATCTTAAAACACTGGATCTCCCTAACCATACTACTAATCATTTCTATAGCGCTGCTAGATGTATGCCGCGCTGTACACATAATCATAGATTTGTTGACATTTATTATTTGTTGTTGAAACAAGTGTTTCTCCCTGCTCCTTTGTACTCCCTAATCCATCAGAACTAGGGCTGGGATCGGGCATCAAAACAAGGGTGGAAGGGAGAAAAAGTTCCAAAAGACACAGGTTACTTGGGTTATCTTTGTACTTCCTTGTGGATTATTATTTCTGGCACATAAACATTTTAGAAGCTCTTACTTCTATTTTGTCTGTGTCTTTTGGAACTTTTGTCTCCCTTCCACCCTTGTTCTGTACTTTGGTTTTTTTTGTGGAAGCTGTTGGACCCCCTTTTTTGGCTGGATTCACATCTGGCATCAAAAGCCTTCATTTGAAGTCATCTGAGGTTTTTCCCCCATTTGATATCATCTCCACTGCAGCATCAGTGTTGTATAGTAACTAAGTCAAGTAAATTTTTTGTTACTTGTAAAGAAGTATAGGATGACATTTGTTACTTTTATTTTTACTGAAGTAATAATTTCACCAATGTTTACTACTTTTACTCAGTTACATCTGATCCTTGCAGTTAAAAGTAAAAGCGGAAGGGAGGTGTAAATGACAATTCCTCAGTAAACCAAATGAAACAGCAAAACTGGGAACAAAATAGCAGAGTCATTGACTCTTTTTTATTTTCATATTGATTTTAATCATATGTGTTCTGAACCTCATATTTTGTGAGTCTGAACTTGAGTGTAGGTTCTACAGATCATGAATGGTCTCTTCTGTGGGTCTGTACAGAATGACGGTGAATCTCTGGACTATATGCTCAATCTGATTGACCTTCCTTCCAGAAACATGTCTGTAACTTCGCGAACTTATCTCAACCTACATTACCCTAATTGCAAAGGACTCAAGTACAAAACCTACTATAGATCCAACTTCTCCTTCTTAGGCAGCCAACTCTGGAATGCACTCCCCAGACCTATCCGATCAATCAGTAACTATCTACCCTTCTGGAAATTACTAAAAACCCATCTGTTCAAACACGCCTACCCAAATGACCCAGACTAATCCTGTGTACCCATCTACCCAACACATATCCAGGAAACAACGACAATAGCCTAGACTACATCTCCCACCAAATCTCCATTTGCTTATCCCGTGTCCCATCCCCCTCCCGCCTCCTCTACCCCTCCTCCAATGCTCACCTACCCTTGCTCATACCACTCCTACTCCCTTCACCCTTGCCCATCTCTACCTACATATCTATTTTATTATTCTGCTATACTTACTTATATTTTCTCTGTCAATACTTTGTAATCCCATTTCTATGTAAGCCGCATTGAACCTGCTTTGAGTGGGAACGCGCAGGGTACAAATGCAATAATAAATAAATGACGTGCACTGGTAGTGCTATAGACGATTAGTGGCCGTAAAGCAGTTAGGTATGTATGAATTCGATTAGTTGCTCTAACAACCAGGTTAATTTGCACACATTTGCTACCCTGAAAGTCTGACCTGTATTATATCCACGATGACCAGAGTTGAGAATTGCTGCCCTGGTGTCTGAATGAGAAATGCGAGTCTGTAAATTAGCCTCAGAAACCTTTTATCACTCTGTTATTAGCACCCGATACCCAGGTGGTATTATAAGGACACCAGCTGCAGATGAAATTGAGGAGTGACTGTTTTATGGAATGCAATGCAGCAGCATGCTCGGTTGATTAAAGCAATCTTTTATTATGCCAGGCTAGAAGAAAATGTTAAATTCTCAGGAGCAATCTTTTGCAAAACTTTGGGCCAGAAACTGAACATACCAATATCAAAGTGTAAATGTACTGGATGTTCTCGAGGCAGTATTGTACTATCAATTACTTTTGAACAACATTTAGAAAACAGTGTGAAAAAAAAAAAAAAGAACTGCAGAGTAGAAATGAAGTAACACCCAGTGTGGTATTTCATTTAGAGCATAGAATGTGGTATTAATTCTGAGCCCAAGGGCTGGTTCCAACCTCCTCCAGAAGCTTGATTTCTGAATGTAAGCTGTTTGGAAAAGGAACTTGTTCTCATGGCCCTTGATTAGTTCTGCACAGTGATACGTACCCGGACGGTGACATGTAAACTAGTGAATAACATTCTTCTACCAAGGCTCTGAGTTTTAAAACTGTGATGTCTGACAAGGGAAGAGAAATTATTCTTGAGTAAATCTTGCATCCTGGGGGAAAAAATGTATCTTTAATTATTGGGTCAATGATAAAGCACCATCCTACTGGTACTGGAGAAATAAATTGCACGAGCTTAGGCTATGGGAGGCGCATGAGGCCTGATACACGGCAATAAGACAACTTTTCATTAGAGTCTGGGGCGCGTATTTAAAAGGAATTTCACCTAGAGCGCGTAGCCAAGTGCTGAACACATTAGGATGAATGTGGTTGAATGTGGAGTGCATGGGGGGGGGGGAGGGGGAGGTTGAGCTGTAAAATGTGAATAATCCTAGAGGACCAGATTCATGATGTGCTACTATAAGTGTTATCAGTTAACTGAAGTAGTCCCTAGGCGGATGAGGTTGGAGAATTTATTACTAGTTATTCGGGTGGTTACTGTTATCAGTTCTGGGTGTGTCGGCAGGAGGGAGGAGGCGGAGGGCGGAGAAAGTTCTATAATGTAATTCTGGATATTGATATGGAAACACTAGAGGTCTATGGTGTAGGACCTTCTGAGAAGGTCTGATTAGCTCTTTGCTGAATCAGTACCACAATGGTTATGGTGTTACATGAGTGTTCCATAAGAAGAAATGTTCAAATATAAACCTTGAAGGGGGGGGGGGGGTGGAATTGGAGGGGGGAGGAGTAAATGTTAAAAACTTTGATGATGAGATTATCACCATGCTTGTACTCAGGATGTTTTGTTCTCATGAGGGTCTATACTGAGATTGTTGACTGTTAATTCTGTTATTTCATCAATAAAAAATTGTTGAAACATAAAACCGTGATGTCTGATTAACTGTTTTTCTCCTTTACTACAGAGATGAGAAGAACCAGTCCATTATTGTGAGTGGCGAGTCGGGAGCTGGCAAGACAGTTTCTGCCAAATATGCCATGCGCTACTTTGCCACTGTCGGTGGTTCAGCCAGTGAAACCAACGTGGAAGAGAAGGTGCTAGCTTCCAGCCCTATCATGGAGGTAAGGCTCAGACTCAGTACCATAATGATGCTCCCTCAGCGCTAAACTTATTGTAGCAGTATGAGTAAAATTGGCAGAATATCAACCTATGGATTTCCTAGCTCAGTTGTATGTTTTATTGGTTCTGGCCAATATTCAAAGCCAGTTACGTGTTTGTTTGCTGGCAGCCAGTGAGCCCTGGATTCTGTATAGGTCACTCAAATTGGACACACAATATTGGGTGCAGATTACATATTAAAGCACCAACTAATTAGCTAATTAGGTGATAATCTTTTATTGGTGCTAAGTACTTAGTACTTGGCAGTAATTAGGAATTGCTCGAGGATCTGCCCTACGCCCTATTCTATAACATGCGTGCCTAAATTTCTTAGCATGCGTCTACAAAGGGGGTGTGGCTTTGAAAGGGGCTTTGGAAACGCAAGAGAGGGAATCCAAAATACACTCACACAAAAGCAAAGAACAAAAGCACAAGGTGCCTTCAGGAATGGGGGCATCAACCATTAGGTAGATCCGACAAGGTCCATGTTTCAGCAAAGCTGCCTGCATCAGGGGTCTCGCAATGGCCACGGATATCAAAACAATGTACAAAACATAATGATTTCCAAGTCTTGAAATGCTACAAAGACGCTGAGAAAAGATGTTTCCAACAAAGTCTGGCATGCAGTGAGCTTGCATAAATGAAAATAGCTGAAACCGGCGGAGTAACACTTAAAAAAAAAGTTTTGTACATTGTTGTGATATCTGTGACCATTGCAAGACTTCTGACGCAGGCAGCTTTGCCAAAACATGGATCTTGTCAGATCCATACAATAAATTTTGAGTTAATGCCCCCATTCCTGAAGGCGCTTTTTGCTTTTGTTCTTTGCATGGAAGGAGCTTTCCCAGAATTTAGGTTGAGTGCGTGCATTTAGACCAACCTTTGGTATGCATAAATAACTTGTGCCCAAATTTAAACATGAAATGCAGAGTGCCCTTTATGCCCTCAGGCGCAGCTCTGGGTATGAATTTTTTTTCTCCATTTTCCTTGTTCTTGTAACATATATTTAGTGAACCAAAACAATTATTGGAATTTGTGGCTTCAAAGGAAGAATTGAAAGTAAATACAGGACAACCTCCGGAGGGATTGGGGGCCACTGTTAACCGGCTACGGTCTTTGTATAAGACTAGTAAAAAAGGCCCGTTTCTGACACAAATGAAACGGGCGCTAGCAAGGTTTTCCTTGGAGTGTGTATGTTTGGGAGAGTATGTGAGAGTGACTGTTTGAGAGTCAGAGTGAAAGTGTGAGTGTGTGAGAGAGAGAGTGAGTCTGGGTGTGAGTGTGTTTGTGAGAGAGTGTGTGTGAGAATGAGAGTGTGTGTATGTGAGACACAGTGTGAGAGAGAGTGTGTGTGTGTGGGCAACAGAGAGAGTGTGTGTGAGACACAGATTCTCTGTGAGAGTGAGTGTATGACACCAAGCGAGTGTGTGAGTGACTGTGTGGCACATAGAGAGTGAATATGATACTGTGTGAGACAGAGTGTGTGAGAGTGAGAGTCAGAAAGACATTGTATATGAGAGAGAGAGTGTGAGCCATGCCCTCCCAATCCATGGCCATCTGTCCCCTCCATTCATCCTTTTCCAGCAATTCCCCTCTGTCCCTGAGCCCTGCCCTCCCAATCCATGGCCATCCATGTTTGTCTGTCACCTGCCCCCTCCATTCATCCCTATCCAGCATTTCCCCTCTCTGCCTGAGGCCTGCCCTGCAATCCATATCCATCCATGGCCATCTGTCCCCTCCATTCATCCCTATGCAGCAATTCCCCTCTCCCTGAGTCCTGCCCTTCCAATCCATGCCCATCCATGCTCCTCTGTCACCTGGCCCCTCCATTTTTCCCTATCCAGCATTTCCCCTCTCTGCCTGAGGCCTGCTCTGCAATCCATATCCATCTGTCCCCTCCATTCATCCCTATCCAGCAATTCCCCTCTCCCTGAGTCCTGCCCTTCCAATCCATGCCCATCCATGCTCATCTGTCACCTGGCCCCTCCATTTTTCCCTATCCAGCAATTTCCCTCTCTCCCTGAGTCCTGCCCTCCCAATCCATGCCCATCCATGCTCCTCTGTCCCCTGCCCCCTCCATTCATCCATTTCCAGTAATTCCCCTCTCTCCCTGTGCCCTGCCCTCCTAATCCATACCCATCCATGCTCCTCTGTCCCCTGCCGCCTCCATTCATCCTTTTCCAGCAAGTCCCCTCTCGCCCTTCCATGACCCCCCCCCTCGCATCCATGCTACTCTCTCTGCCATGTCCCAGCCTGGCCCGCCCTCTTCTCCCCCCCCCCTTCGCATCCATGCCTCGCATCCATGCCCCCCCCCTTCGCATCCATGCCCCCCCCTTCGCATCCATGCCCCCCCCTCCCCTTCGCATCCATGCATCCCTTTTTTTTTTTTTTTAATTCTTTTTAACTTTACCTCCGTGGCGGTTCGTGCAGCGAAGCGTCAGGGAAGGAGGCGGCGCTCCGGACGTCTAGCTTTCCCTTCGCTGTGTTCCGCCTTGTTTTGAAGGCGGAACACAGGGAAGGGTAGACGTCGGGAGCGCCGCCTCCTTCCCTGACGCTTCGCTTCCGGATTTGTTTGTTTAGACGCGAGGGCGGGGCAGAGACGGCTGGATGGCTTCACACCACGAACACCATGAACGCCACGAACACCACGAACCCTACAGCCAGGGACTCAGGGAGTGACATCAGATGGCTTCAGAACGTTGTCCTCATTAGAACGTTCACGGTGCGTTTTATTATATTAGATGTTTTCTCTTGATACAGCTATTTTTCCTTTTATTTATTTTTTTCCATATATCTTGGTCCTATTTTCCTAATCTAGTGGACACAAGTTTAAGGAATATTTTCTTGTTAATTTTCTTTTTATTTATAATATCTGGTTAAATTTCTTTAGTTACATTCTTTGTAATGTGATTGGATAATTTGAAATATGGAAAATAAAAAAAAGAAATGCAGTGCCCTTTACAGAATAATAGCTTAGCGCGCATCATTTCGGTACCTATCTTTGGGTTCCATTTATAGAATCGAGCCTTGAACGCCTAAATGGTCTATGCATGTAATATAAAAAACATAGGGATAGTATTGGACTGTTGAATTGCTAATGGCCAGATAATATCCATATATTTGAAGGAAAGAAATTGGTGGTGGGGGGGGGGGGAGGTTTAAACTAAATGGAGAGTTCATAAAATGTATATATCTTTTTATTCATGGCCACATACTCTGTTTTAAAAGCATAGTCTTCTCTGAGAGCAGTTTTCCGATGTTCAAATCAATCTGCTTTATTAGTATCGGCATAGGATTCCAGTAACTGATGTGATGATCTGATCTGTGCTTTCCTGGAGATTTCAGTTAGTTTAAGGACGAGAACAACTGTTTAGTAAAAAAATGGGATAGTAAATGGGGAGGAGAAATGAAGGACACAGATTTTCGTAACTTCTCTCCTTACTTGCCACTAAGGCTGTGCCGAATATTTGTATTCGATTTGGCTGAATAGTGATTTAAATTCAAATACAAATAATCCGGGGCTCTGCCGTGCTGTATCCTACTGAAATAAATACTTGATCACTGATTTCACGTGGCTTCTTTTATTATTTGTTATGTTAAAGCTCAATGCCCATTATTCTTATTTGTCCGAATAGTAAAATATACTGTTCGGAACAGCCCTATGGCCACAATCACTTTCATGCTCTTTGTCCCTCCCTTACATAATCACACAGGAGGTTGCTGTTGAAAGGGTTTAAGGAGCCTGTCTTTGGAAGCTGAGCACTTAAATTGGCCACTATGGGCTAGATTCTATATATGGCGCCTGAAAAATCCACACGGAAGCGTATTCTCTACAGTATGCCTAAATATTATAGGATTTGCTTAAAGTTCCAGGTGGTGTATAGAATACGCCAATTGGCTCTCCACACGACCAAATTTAGTCATGTCCATTCAGGCTACGTTTTACTTGACGTAAATCCCAATGCATAAATTAGGCACAAAGCAAGTGCATTCTGTAATAATGCACATAGATTGTCGAAGCCCCTTTTTCAACTATGCGACTTAGAATTTAGGTGCATCACATTACAGAATACACTTAGCGAATTGTGCATTTAAATCTCAATGCCATTTAATGCTGATAATTGCTTGTTGACATCCAATTAACAGTGCTGATTAGCTTGTTAACTAAGTTCTATGCATTGTTATGGAATACAATTTGATTTCCATGCAGAAATCTTGGTGCGATATATAGAAATCCTGAATACTGCCCTTGGCAACGTCTACTTTTTACCCATCTAAAAGTATACATAGGATCACTCCCTACATATACACATAGATCAATATTGCTTGAAGGGCTATCTGGTAAAGTTTGCTCTTTGCAGACAATACCAAAATCTGCAATAGGGTAGACACCCCTGATGAGGAGGAGGAGGAGTGGCCTAGTGGTTAGGGTGGTGGACTTTGGTCCTGGGGAACTGAGGAACTGAGTTCGATTCCCGGCACAGGCAGCTTGTGACTCTGGGCAAGTCACATAACCCTCCATCGCCTGCCGCATTGAGCCTGCCATGAGTGGGAAAGCACGGGATACAAATGTAACAAAAAAATAAAATAAATAAAAAAATGATGTGGATGACATGAGGAGGGACTTAAGGAAGCTTGAGGAATGTCTGGAATTTAGCAGATAATATTTATCCAAATAAATGCAAGATCATGCATTTGGCTGCAAAAACCTAAGGGAATGGTACAGATTAGGGGGTGAAAACTTTTGTGCATTGAAGGGGAGCAGGTATTGATTGGATCGTAAGGTGGTCAACAGCACAAACAGCCCCTGCCTCTCCCATGTGCACAAGCCTTGCAGTGACTCACTTTAGCTTTTGCACGTTTAAGTTTCTAGAACAGTGACTAGACACAGTTATGCGTGTAAATGCAAATTAGTGCCAAATTAACACTCATTAACTTCAGTTATAGGTGATTATTGGTTGTTAGGGCCAATTAGGTCCAATTTGTCAATGAACTTACAGGCATAACTACCAGTATTCTATAACCTATCTGTAGCAATTTTGCATACAAGATTATAGAATGAGGCGGCATGTGCAAATAGTGAGCACCCTTACTGGAGAACATTTGTATCAAATGACAGCCCATGCCTATTTAATCCTCCATCATTGCCTCAGGTATAGACCTAGATTGTAGGCCCTCCAGAAGACAGGTAAATACCTAGAGTACCTGACTATAACTCACCTTCAGCTGCTACTGAAAAAGGTATGAGTTCATTTCATGCTTATCGTGTTCTAAAAACAGATGAATATGCTTGGATTTCCTTGAGTTATACAAATATTTATTTTCTTTAATTTGATTGCCTGCCTTATTTCACACCTCAGAGTGCTTTACTAAAAAGTTAAATATAGTACAGATAATGACACAGGCAATGGCTGAAAGAGGAAACGCATCCTTTTCATGGTACAAGTTGACAGCTAGTTGTATAAACCTACTGGATTATCTTAAATCCCAGAATGTATTATTAGTCTAATAAAAGGTTACAATTTTTTATCCATTTTTTTTTTATTTTTAATCATTTCCTAAATCCCAGAAGGCAGGGATTCTTCCAAGACTTCGCAAATGAAAGGTTGACTGGAGAGGAGGGGGAAGCTTGGACCTACCCCTGTTCCAAGAGATCTGTGATGGACTGCTTGAAAGGCACATTCTCAGAATTAAGGGACCCTTTTACTAAGCTGTGTAGGTGCCTATGCGCGTCAAATTGGAATTACCGCCGAGCTACTACAGGGTGGTAATTCCAGTTTTGACGTGCGTCCAAAACATGTGGTAGAAATTTTCTACCATGTGGCGCTTACCCGGTGGTAATCCGCAGTATAAGTGTACTGACGATTACCGCCCAGTTAAGGCATGAAACCTTACTGCTAAATCAATGGGTGGCAGCAATGTCTTGGACCTAAAGTAGACGCGTGCTGGCTTTAATTTTGCCGCACATCCATTTTCAGCCCCCCCCCCCCCCCCCCCCCCAAAAGGCCTTTTTTTTTTTTTCTTTCAGACGCACTGAAAATGGACCTGTGTGCGTCGAAAACATGTGCCTACACCAGCACAGTCCATTTTTTAGCGTACCTTAGTAAAAGGGCCCCTTAATGAATTATTTAATTAGTTTTATTTAAAAATGATTTCACAAATAAATTTTGCTTATTTAATTTCAATTTAATGGAATCTGATCTGAGTTGGGTTTGTGTATGGCATTGACTGCTCTAGTATGACCAAGTCTGTCCTCTTTTAAATGACATTCCTTTTTCCTTTTTGTTTAGATTTGTTTTTTTGCTGTCCACTGTTGGGATCTTGCTATTGCAAGATAAGCAGTATAGAACGTTTAATAAACTAAACTATAAATTATTAAAAATCTCACGATGTGACACCCACCAACAAGCCTTCTCCGGAGTAGCCCTCCCACACTCTGGAATACACTTCTTGAAAGGTTTTGCTCAATGCAAGAGTTTCTCTACTTAAGGAAACAGGTGAAATGCCTGGCTCTTCTCTGAAGCCTTTAAAAGAAGAAATAACAGACTTGCTAGTCTCATACACAGATATACAAGGACTAACATCGGCTGCAAATACTGTAGCAGGACTTGTTTATCCAGTCCTACCCTAGCTTGTTGACATCCAATTAACAGTGCTGATTAGCTTGTTAACTAAGTTCTATGCATTGTTATGGAATACAATTTGATTTCCATGCAGAAATCTTGGTGCGATATATAGAAATCCTGAATACTGCCCTTGGCAACGTCTACTTTTTACCCATCTAAAAGTATACATAGGATCACTCCCTACATATACACATAGATCAATATTGCTTGAAGGGCTATCTGGTAAAGTTAGTCCCCCTTATTCTCGGTCTAACTTCTGTTACTCTATCTTATCTAATCAAAATAATAAAATGGGAAAAAGAAAGTCCAAACAATTCTCCCTATTTAAACAGGAAAAATATGAGAATGCTGCTAAGCAATTACAAAGATACCTTTTATTCAACCCTAGATAATATAAACACACATAAAATTGTACATATACATCTCATTAGAACCCCTCTGTCCTTCACAGCTGCTGTGAAATCATATTCCACCGATATTAGTCACTATGATAGTGAATATTCAAACATTCCACCAAAATAGAAAATACTTATCTGCTAATGCGGGATGTCACTTGCCAAAAAAAAAATCATGATTTCCTAATGTAGAGTGAAAAAACCTTGTAGCGGTGTGTCAAATATAAATCCAAATGTCAGATGCACTCAATTAGCTGTCAGAATGACCTTCTCACGATCCCTGCTTGTGCTGAAAAATTAAAACACATCCATGCCAGAATCTCAGCTTCTAGGATAAAGCCTCAACAGTAGAAAAACAGCTAAGCAGCTCAACAGTCCAGAAGTTCAAAGTTCATTCCAAACAGCTCAACATAGTTCTGCGTTTCGCCTGATGGCATCTTCAGGAGCCATTAACCAAAATCTCCATATTATAAATCCAAATATTAGCAGGATATGGCGGGACTGCCATTGAGAACAGTTTCTGCTTGCTATCTTATCAGTCTATATGTTTGTCTCTGCTTACACCGTATGCTGTCTTATTAGGATGTTTGATTATGTACTGTGTCGACATTGTAAGTAGCAGACTGAATATGTACTGTGTGAATATTTTTCTGCTGAAATTGGTTATTGCCTATGTAAAGATTTTTCTTTTGCTGTACACCACCTTGGGTGGTGGTCTCCAAAAAGGTGGTAAATAAATCCAAATAAATAAATTAATTGAAAGAGCAGAATGTAAGCACCAATCACAGAAAGCACAGAGCAAAGTGAGTTACATTCAGGTACACTAGATATTTTCTGTTCCCAGCAGGCATACAGTCTAAATTTGTACATGAGGTAATAGAGGGGTAAATCTCTTGCCCAAGATCATTTGTTCATGTGAATAGAATTTAATATGATGAATTTAGTGTGACAACCTCTTGTGGTGTTTGCAGCTTGTAGGGCAGCCAGATTTACAGTCTCTACATTATGACTGAGTTTTATTCTAGAAGACCCACGAGCAGGCTTTCTTTCCAGAAGGAAGGTCATGTTAGTTCAACAGCTATCACACAGAAGTAGTTTACCAATCACCAGATTGACTTGTAGGAAGCATTTACATAATTAATTTGTATTGGAACTTGGCACTGCTTTGGAATTGGAATGCAATGATGCAACAGTCAGTGTAAACCATAAAATAGTCAGCTACTTTCACACTGTCCTGTGACTTCACAATGAAAGGTGGGTGTATTGAACTAGTTGAACATCTGTTTAAGAAAAAAAATTGGTTATTCACTTGCTCTAGAATTTGGTATGCGTCTGTTTACAAAAACCCTTTCACTCTTTGCTTATACTCTACGCTGTCTATTAAAATGTTTTATTACGTATTGTGTTGACATTGTAAGTAGTATAGTATTTTAATTCTTATCGTATTTACCATGTGGTATTCAAACTGTCTTGCTCCTTGCATGTGAATCCAATTAATTACACACTCTATATTGTTGTTTTTATTACATGGACCTCAGAGCTCCCCGGCCTGGCTGTTCTATTCAGAACACACTTTGCACTCTATTTTCATAAGTGCGCACAAGCTGTTTTGTGGAGGTAGTCTTATCACTGGTCCAGTTTTTACTATCTCAATTTATTCAGGCTCAATAATTCTAGAGTCTAGAGAAAAGACTATGGCAAGTACCTACAGATTTTTTATGTCAACTAACACAACTGGCACTTGAGCATAATTTCTTTCTGTTTGATGAGAAACTATTTTTGCAAACATCTGGAATAGCTATGGGGGCGACGTTTGCCCCCTTCAGTAGCCGATCTGTTTATGTCTGGCTTGGAGAAAAAATTCATATATAGTTCCCAGAAGTTCAGTAAAGTGAAATACTGGGGCCGTTACATCGACGATATTTTTGTACTATGGGAAGACACAATATCCGAATTTGAACTATTTGTGGAGGAGCTTAATCAGTATCATACCTCAATTAAATTTGAATATAAGGTACATAAAACAGAAATTAATTTTTTAGATATCTGGATACAGAAGCAGGGAAAGATAATTAATACAAACATATATACTAAACCCACAGATAGGAATTCTTTTCTGGCATTCAACAGCATGCATGCAAAAGATTTAGTGACAAGTCTGCCATTCTCACAATTTCTCAGGTACAGGCGTATTTGTGATTCCACACAAATATATAACGAACAATCGGAGAAATTAAAGGACAGATTGGTGGAAAGAGGATATCCGTCTAAAATAGTTCAGAGAGCTCGGAAGAGAGCAAGATATAATGACAGGGAATGGCTTTTAACACCAAAACAAAGAAATCAAGAAACTAGCCTGAACTGCATTCTGAAGTATAATAGTCAATCTGATAAGGTAGCATCCATCATTAAAAAGCATTGGACGAAGGTATTAAAACTAAGTTGTGATTTGTTTTTCACATTCAATAAGGCCGAAAATTGATGTACAAATATAAATGTTTAATCTTTTGAAATATAGATAAGAGTGGTACAGACAAACGATGAACTGTTTATCATAATACCTAGTCAGTTTCAACATTGAAAAAGCTGTACTGTATAAGTTTGGGCAGATCATAAAGGTGATCATTTAGTAGTTAAAAGGAATTATAGTTTACATGATGTTTATAGGAGAATAGGAAGGGGGAGACAAAACTAAAAGATTGATGACAGTATAGATCCTTATGTATTTGCTGCAGACAATCTCTTATATTTGAATGTTATTGTTTCAATATTGAATATGTGAATTCACTGTACGGTAATTAATAAAAAACTGTTGAAAACTAAAAAGCATTGGACGATATTACAGACAAATGAGCACTTCAGTGACGTAGCAAGGGGGGCGGGAGGGGTGGTCCGCCCTGGGTGTCAGCTCAGGGGTGGGGGTGCTCCCTGCCAGCTCCCCCCCCGGGTGCAGCACGATGACACCCCCCCGACCCAGTGCCTAACCTCTTCAGCTCCCTCCAACCAGCCGAACACCCTACTTTTAAAGAAATTTCGGAAGCTGTGGAGAGGTGAGGCGCAGCGCCTCGCGCCTGCAAGTAAAAGAAGCGAGGATCGTCATCGGGCCTTCCCTCACGCTGTCTGTCCCGCCCTTGCGGAAATAGGTAGTTGCGGCAGTGGAGGGCGGGACAGACAGCGTGAGGGAAGGCCCGATGACGATCCTCGCTTCTTTTACTTGCAGGCACGAGGCGCTGTGCCTCGCCTCTCCACGGCTTCCGAAATTTCTTTAAAGGTAGGGTGCTCAGCTGGTTGGAGGGAGCTGAGGAGGGTAGGCACTGGGTCGGGGGGGGGGGTGTTGATGCGCTGAGGGGGGTGTCATCGTGCTGCACCCGGGGGGTGGGGGGGTGCAACGGTGAACTGCCCAGGATGGCAGCCCTCCTTGCTACGCCACGGAAGCACTTTAAAGACCAGAGATTGATGATATCATACAGCAGAAATACAAATCTCCAGGATACGTGGAGGGGCATAATCGAACACGAACGCCCATCTCCATGGGTGTCTGTGTCCGAGAACAGGTACGTGAAGGGGCGGGACAGACCGTATTTTCAAAAAAAGTGGGTGTCCATCTTTTTTTTCGATAATACGGTTTGTGCCGGGCAAATGCTTCGGATTTGTGCGGATTTGAGCTGGGCAGTTTCGTTTTCCAGCAATAATGGAAACCGAAGGCGCCCAGCTCAAAAATGAACAAATCCAAGGCATTGGGTCGTGGGAGGGGCCAGGATTCGTAGTGCACTGGTCCCCCTCGCATGCCAGGACACCAACCGGGCACCCTAGGGGGCACTTGTAAAAAGTAAAATAAAAATTTAAATACCTCCCAAGTCCATAGCTCCCACCCCTTGGGTCCTGAGCCCCTCAAATCCCCCCAAAACCCACTGCCCACAACTCTACACAATTACCATAGCCCTTATGGCTGAAGGGGGGCACCTACATGTGGGTACAGTGAGTTTTGGGGGCGGTTTGGAGGGCTCCCATTTACCAGCACAAGTGTAACAGGTAGGGGGGGCTGGGCCTGGGTCCACCTGCCTGAAGTGCACTGCATCCACTAACAACTGCTCCAGGGACCTGCATACTGCTGTGATGGAGCTGGGTATGGCATTTGCGGGTGGCATACAGGCTGGAAAAAAAAGTTCTTAAAGTTTGTTATTTTATGGTGGGAGGGGGTTAGTGACCACTGGGGGAGTCAGGGGTGATCATCCCCGATTCCCTCCGGTGGTCATGTGGTCATTTAGGGTACTTCGTAAAAAAAGGGTCCAAAAATGACCCAAATTCGCGGTAAAAACGCCTTGCTTTTTCGATTATCGGCCGAGAGCGCCCATCTCGCCTCGGCCGATAACCACGCCCCAGTCCCGCCTTCACCACGCCTCCATCAACTTTGCCTATTTCCGCGACAGATTGCAGTTGAAGACGCCCAAAATCTGCTTTCGATTATACCGATTTGGGCGCCCACGGGAGAAAGGCGCCCATCTCCCGATTTGGGTCGAAATCTGGGCGCCCATCACTTTCGAAAATAAGGCGGATTGTGTAATTCAGATGTATGGTCCAGGTATGAACGAAAACGGTGAGTCCACAGAAAATGTGGGAGGTGCAGTATATGTCCGAATATGATTGAGGGGTCCCAATTGATTTGGCAAAATGGAGGTCAAACTGTGACAGTCAGAGGAGACACAGATTGTGAGTCCACAAATGTTATCTATGCATGTATATGTCCATGCAGCAGAATATAGATAGGTCTTACCTTGCGCAAATTAAAAACGAAGGTGATAGAACATAAGCATGGTATAACACGGAAACCTGAAGCACCTATGTCTCAGCATTGTATTAAACAAGGACATACATTTGACCAAATGAAATTTATGCGATAGAACAGATAGAACAGGGAAAGAGGGGGGGCGGTCCGCCCCGGTTGCACGCCGCAGGGGGGTGCCACAGCACGCGCCTGTGGGCTCAGACTTCGCGAACTTCGCTCGTTCGCTGCAGCTCCCTCTGTCCCAGAACAGGTTACTTAAGTTCGCGAAGTCGGAGCCCACAGGCGCGCGCCGCAGCACCCCCCCCAGCGGCGTGCACCCGGGGGGGGAAGGTGTCATTTCGCAGGGGGGGGGAGCACTACACCCGGGGGGGGCGCATCAGCGATCCGCCCCGGGTGCCATCCACGCTAGGAACGCCACTGATTTTGGCAAAAAGAACAAAAACTGATTTACTATTATAATACCATAGAGCCACATGGTATGAACAAAATTGTGGAGTGGAAGGCATTTTTTTTAAAGAAAAAGTAGAAAACAAAAACCAAAAAAGAAGAAAAAAAAGACTAGCCCTTTAAAGATTTTGGAAAGTTTTGATTGGATGTTCATGGAAGTGGGCGTTTTGCATAAAAGCTCTGGCCATTTTGAAAGATTGATTATATGCAAGGAGGATGTTGAAAAAAATTAGTTTCCTTCCTGAAGCAGCTGAATGAACAGCGAAACGAGACATTCTTGTTGGAGGAAGAACAGAGCATGCAAGTTGCAGTTCAGGACCATCTTTTCAACTTTACTTCTTCTCTTGGTGCTCTGATCTCATTCCCATGGTTGTAGCCACAACAGTGATTAGAAGGGAGCAGGACAGCAGCAAATTTAAAGCCTGTTGAAAGCCCCCAGAAAACAGCAGGGGACTGTTTCACTCACTGTGAAGTTAAGTACAGGGCATTTCTTTTCATGAAAGGATTTCAAAAGAATTGTGTTTTGGCAATGTGGATGCATGGAATTGGGCAATAGAAGATGTAACAGCAGTGAAGTTTAGGACAGGCTGGCTAGAGAGAGAGCAGAGACAGACCCAGAAGTGAGATTCTAAATGCGTGGGCTAGTAATGTCAGGATTAAGGTCTGCAACAGGCCTGAATAAGTGAAAGACAGAATCGATTGCAAAAACTATCTTGCTCTGTGACGTGAAATATTAACCTTCAGGGGTGAGACGTCTTTGGTTTTTCTCCTAAGGGAGTTTTTTTTTCCAATAGACTCTAGAATTATTGAGCCTGAATAAATTGAGATAGTAAAAACTGGACCAGTGATAAGACTACCTCCACAAAACAGCTTGTGCGCACTTATGAAAATAGAGTGCAAAGTGTGTTCTGAATAGACTAGCCAGGCTGGGGAGATCTGAGGTCCATGTAATAAAAACAACAATATAGAGTGTGTAATTAATTGGATTCACATGCAAGGAGCAAGACAGTTTGAATACCACATGGTAAATACAATAAGAATTAAAATAAGAAACCAGTGGCCCTTAATTTAAATACATACTTTGGTTAAAAACAAAGTAGTATATAGTATGCCATACTTTGTATTGTTGTTTGAATGTTTTTATTGCTGTAATTATCTGTTGCTAATGTTTGATTTATTCTTACTGTACACCATGGAAGCCAACTTTTCAAAATTATTGGGGGTTCTAAGCCCAGTGGAAATAACCCCTCCCTGGACATATACAAGGAATTTTCTAAATATTGGGGGTGCTCAAGCACCCACAGAGCCGGCTCCTGTGCTGTACACCACCTTGAGTGAATTCCTTCAAAAAAGCGGTAAATAAATCCTAATAAATAAATGATCAGTAAGAATAAAAACATTTACATAATGGGCGTTCATTATGTATTGTCTATATAATTTGCTCTTGTTTCTCCCACTACTTTTGCCAGGCAGTTCTAGGGCTCTAGCAGGCCAAGGGCTGAATGAGACAACTTCTCTGAGCAGGAATCCTTTAAGAAGAAGGGGAGGGTACTGATTCTGTGCTCCTGTCAACAGGCACTTAGGGGCCCTTTAACTAAGCTGCGTAGGCACCTATGCGCGCCCAACGAGCGTCAATTTTGAGTTACTGCCCGGCTACCGCATGGCCCTTGCGGTAATTTCATTTTTGATGCGCGTCTGCTAGGTGCACCAGAAAATATTTTTATTTTCTGTCGCACGGGCAGTAATTGTCATTCTACACATGTAGACCATTACAGCCCGGTTACCGTGTGAGACCTTACCGCTAGGTCAATGGCTGGCAGTAAGGTCTCGGACCCAAAATGGACGCGCGGCAATTTTCATTTTGCCGCACGTCCATTTTCGGCAAAAATTTTTTTAAAAAGGCATTTTGTACAGGTGGGCTGAAAAATGGATCTGCACACGCCCAAAACATGCATCTACACTACCGCAGGCCATTTTTCAGCTCGCCTTTGGAAAAGGACCCCTTAAAATAGTGGACAATCATTCCTCCTCCTTATTCCTAAATGTATCAAGTCTAAAACATTGCAATTTACCTTCCCTCAGGGGAGACAGGTCATTTATTGACCTAACACTGACAAATAGCATAAGTGAACTTCCTGCCATGTTGACCCAGACATCTTTCACTTTCTGCCAGGCTGCTCATACAGCAGAGAAACAGAATCTCCAGAATGTCCCTTGACTTTTCAGCTTTTCTGTAGTGTGAGAAAATCAATTATTTTCCTTCTGATGTCTGCAGTATTCCCATTGCTATTGTTATGCCCATGGGTCAGTAATCTGTACTGGGTCACTGTAGTCACACTGCCATGAGCAATTACAGGTAGGGTTGCAGCCAGAAAAGTTTTGTTTTATGTAATTTTTGTGGTGTTTCCAGGAATGTACATTTTGTTAGGGGTTTTTTTTCCCCTTTATGGATCAATGTCGTTAGTGTTCACTTTTGGAAAGACTGTATACCCTTACAAAAGAACGCACACTCTTTCAGAAATGCACACATTTTTTCTCTTGTGGTACACACACATGCAGTAATTTGCCTGCTCTTTCCAAATAGTGCTCATTATTGATAGCATGTGAAAAAACATGATTTTTTTTGAGGGGAGGTGGGGGGTTCTGCTTGTTTTTATTTGCCAGTGACATGAAATTACATAGGATTTGTCATTATCATTTCCAATCTCGTATCAAGTGCATATCCCTGTTTGTTTATTAAAACTTGGTATACCATCCAGCTTTGACAAGTCTTAGGAAGGCAAAAAAAGTCATTTAGGATAAGAAGAAATTAATAGGTGGTCACACTCTGTTAGTAGCTGGAAGGTATTCTTATCATTGTGAAGAGAATAACTGGAGATTAGAGGGGCTGGATGATGGACTTATGTGGTCATTTGCTGTTGGATTCTGTATAAGTCTAAAGTTAGGTGTCCGAATTTGGGTATGCAGGGCAGATAATGTGCGCAAATTAATGAGTTAACGAGGTGTTGATCAATTGTTGATGTTGGCACTAATTTGGATTTGCATGTGCATCTATCTGCCTGTGTGTTAT
This sequence comes from Microcaecilia unicolor, assembly GCF_901765095.1. Lineage (NCBI taxonomy): Eukaryota > Metazoa > Chordata > Amphibia > Gymnophiona > Siphonopidae > Microcaecilia > Microcaecilia unicolor. Next base: position 55,215 of record NW_021963549.1, on the reverse strand, counting down.
TCTATATAACAGCTGCCAGGCTAATTTATGGTACAATGAGATTCGAAAGTTCAAGACCACTGCGTGAGAAACTGCACTGGCTTCCTGTCAAGGACCGAATCACTTTTAAAATTTGCACTCTGGTGCATAAAATCATCTACGGTGAAGCCCCAGCATATATGGACACCCTACTCAACTTGCCACCTAGGAACTCTCACAGCTCAGCTCGTTCATACCTAAATTTCCATTACCCAGTGTATAGTGGCCTCAAGTACAAGACCACCTACACATCCACCTTCTCCTATATTAGCGCTCATTTGTGGAATGGTCTAACTAAATTGGTGAAACTTACTCCTGATCACCCGACCTTCAAAAAAAACGCCTCAAGACTTTTTATTTGGCAAAGCTTACGCTGAAATCCCGCCTAGCATCTCTTACTTCTGACCTGTCTCTGTCATGGCGTCATATTGCTCACCACAACTCTTTCTCTTTTTCCCTTCTTTGCTTTTCCCTTTCTCTCTTACACTTCTAAGAAATTGATTGTATGTTTGCTGACTTGGGGCTAGATGCATCAACCAAACGTTAAAAAATCTAAATCGTAAAAGCGCTTAACGAATTTGAAACAACGAAGAATGCACAAAAAAAAACAGCTCAGAAATGTTCGGTGCGGTATTGAAAAGTACAATGTATCAAGCGTACGTTATCCCCGTCCTTAATTTGCTCCTTAAGCATGTGCAGAGCAGCCACAAACGTATTAAACCTACGTAGGTTGCTTACGTCAGACTGTGGCGTGCGAGGGGGGGATCCCGACCTGCAAGCCTTTTAGCTGTCTGATCTAGCAGAAGAGTGCAGTTGAAGATAACTCTAAAAAGAACAACCGACCCTGTAAATCCCCTTTTGAAACAAAAGACCTCTTTGCAGTTTGTTTACAGTACTGGGAAAAATTGGCTTTAGGGTGTTAATTTTCAAAGCTGTTGGAGCTATAGAAATGCTAAGTAGAAGTAGTAGTAGTAGTAGAAGGGGAGAGACAGGATTTTTAAGCTGCAGGGAGAAGCAGTATATTTTGTTTTGTAATGATGCAGGGGAAAGCGGAGAGCCTTGTGTTTGTATCTCACTTTTCTTTTTAAACATGCTGGCTTGGATTTTTATGGTGCAGGGGGGCCTTAACGACAGGTCTGAGCACACGTAAAATTTCTGACGGTAAATGATTCGTTGCAATCATCAGTATGGTTAGTGCATTCCGAATTGTCCACATTTCAATGGTAGTTTCTCCTTTGCATTCTGTTTTCGTTAGCTGCTTGCTTCGTAGGAAAAAGGCCTTTAATGCATGCAACGGTTAGGAATTTCCTTCGTTAAAGGGTTGTTAGAGGGTCGTTAAGGTTTAGTGCATCTAGCCCTCGATGTATGTTTTTACAGACTGTTGTAAGCCACATTGAGCCTGCCCATGGGTGGGAAATTGTGGGATATAAATGCTATAAATAAATCTAAACCCTCCTCCCCACTTCTTTCATTTGTTTGATTTCAAATCAAGTTTTTACAAAGTAAATCATAAAGCATTGTGATTAGCACCAACATAGACGTGTCGTCCATAGACTACATAAGCAAAAAATAAAAAAAGAAAATGTACCAATCCAACCTGGAGCCAATTAGGTTTGTCACACAAGGCGGGGGGAGGGGGCAGATAAGTAATTGTAGCACCCCTCCCCCCACCTTCATATAAAGAATATTTGCCACCAAGGAAGTGGAGTGGTTGGCAGAAGAAATACCGTATTCACACCTCTCCCCGGCTTATTGGTGGAGACACTGTAGGGTTCTTGTCTGTAAGAGGGTTGGACAATGTCTAAAATTTCCCATGCTCGGGCCCAAGGTTTTCTTCCGGATTCTTTATGTAAGGTGTAGTTTGGATCCCAAATATATACTGGCAACATATATAACTATAAATAAGAAAACAGTTTAAACTTTACTGGTTAAATCTACTCAGATATAAGGTACCTGTGGTTACTGTGGGTGTTAACTTGTGCAGAAGCCCTGTTTTCATACCACATTAAAATGAATGTTAATGCAATGATTACCCATTCTATGACCTTTGCAGAAAAAAAAAAGTTTTGACTGTGTGGCTAATGCAGGAAAATTTTGCCAGGTCCAGAGCAACGTAGAAGGTTTGATTGAGGGGAGTTGGGTATCTAGTGTCTCTCTCGCTCTCCCTCCCTCCCTCCCTCCACCCACCCTGCCCTGGATACCTTTTTGCATTGGCTCGCTCTTCCCCCCCCCCCCCCCCCAAAAAAAAAAAAAAATTCAAAAGCCTTTCCTTGGTAGTCTAGTGGCCCCCATGCCTCCTTCCCCATCTCCCTGTTCCATGATAAAAAAATAAATCCCCGATGTCTACGAGCACCCTCCCCCAGGCCCACTCCAGCCCACTTGCAGTACTTTTAAGTGGGAGTAAGGGGGGATGCCCAATCGCTCCTGCCTCAGGTGCCGCCATCTTCAAAAATGGCAGCGCCCTGTCCTGATTGGGGCATCCTGAGGAGGCATCAGGTAGGGTCAGTCTGCCATACAAAGGAACGCTTTTCTGTTTTATTTCTATTTATCACCCTACTGAAGCAGTAACTGGATTCACAAGGCAAAGGAGAACCTCAGAGAGAAGGAATAAAACCTCATATCCCTGGTCATGTTGCTGTTTTGCCACTCTACCTCTTGTTGATGTAAACCATGTTTACTATAATAAAGTTCCTAAAACCTCATATGCCTTCTCTGTGTGCCTTGGTTAGATTTTAGGATCTATGGTGAAGGGACTCTCTGCTGTGTATAGTTAGAGTATTACGTAGAACTATGGAAATTAACAGTAGTAGCCACTAAGGAATCCATTCCAGATTAAAGTAGTTTTAGGGCTAAGATATTTCAGAAAGATGTTTTTCTTGAACCCTGTCGGTATCGTGGAACATTATCCGATTTGTCTTCCACTTAATCTGGTTTTTTAGTGGATATGCTATATTGCGGTTTCCACAGAAACTTGAAGACATCAGCAGTGTAGAAAAGAATTCAAAATAATTTCCTGAAAACTCAGAAGAAAGTATAGGAGAAAAAGATAAATGTATTTATTGGGATGTATTAACCGCCTTTATGAAGAGATTCACTCAAGGTGGTGTATAGCAGGTACAGTTTAACGTAAAGCTCACAATTTTAATAGCATAACAATAGTAAAAAGACCAACTATAAACATAAATAGAATAAATGAGGTAAACTTGGGAACAGCAAATTGAAAACTAATAATAGGACTACCATGAAACAGGATCAAAAATATACACATTTAATAGTATTGTAGAACAGCCATATAAAAGAAATACGATAAATGGCAGTGCAATACAAATAATACCATACTAGCAAGGAAAAACATTCAAATAACATAGATATAATACGATGCCAGCATAATACTAATGAAACACCTAATAAGCATGCATTAAACATTCAAATGACATAGATATGATACTAGTGCTTTTCTACAATACAGCTTACCATGTTGCCGAGGGGGTCAAGTACAGTTGTATATATAGTTGGGGACAAGATGGGTAGTAAAGGGTCAGTTGGGATAAATAGATGGGTGACTAAACTCAAGGCAAATTCTTTGTAAATTAAAAAAAAAATTCCTTGGAAAGATCCTGGAGGGTGCGATAAAGAGTTTGAGCTTTGAAAAAAAATTGGTTGTAGGAACTACATAACTGATAATTCAAAGCTTGGTCCATTTACTTTGACTGAATGACAGCTTTTCAGTATACTTTTCTATTGCCTGGGAAATTTAAACGACCATTCCTTTTCTGATGAATATTCATATTGTTTCAGGCTGAATTCAAAATGTCCTTTCGTGAATGCATAACGGCCCTTCAATAATGAGGTTGTTTGTTTGTTTCTTCTCATTATAGGCGATTGGCAACGCAAAAACCACCAGAAATGATAATAGCAGTCGCTTTGGGAAATATATCCAGATTGGCTTTGATAGAAGATATCATATCATTGGTGCCAACATGAGGACGTATCTGTTGGAAAAATCCCGAGTTGTATTTCAGGTGAGTAGTAACATACTAAATGATGGCAGATAGACCTGCACAGTCCATCCAGTCTGCCCCAACAAGGTGGCCAGATCTGAAACCTGCCACTTTGTTCAGGTTATAGTGGAGGAGTGAAGGAGTGGCCTAGTGGTTAGGGTGGTGGACTTTGGTCCTGGGGAACTGAGGAACAGAGTTCGATTCCCACTTCAGGCACAGGCAGCTCCTTGTGACTGTGGGCAAGTCACTTAACCCTCCATTGCCCCATGTAAGCCGCATTGAGCCTGCCATGAGTGGGAAAGCGCGGGGTACAAATGTAACAAAAAAAAAATTCATGCTTAACACTGGTTAACAATTTGGCATCATGCCAACTACATGTGGAAGGGCATTTTTGATATGATGTTTTAAGTCTGATTTTGGATGTTTTGCACAAAACATCCAAAATCTGAATAGGAAAGGAGGTCATTTTCGTAAAAGAAAAAAGTCTGTCTTTTTTTCTTTTAATACTGTTTCAAACAAGGCTTTGTGCTTTGGATATTTTGTTTTGGTCCATTTTCGAAACAACCCCCCAAAAAACAAATAAGTGCAAAACATAGAGATTCATGCCATTGGGATGTAGGAGGAGCCAGCATTTTTAGTAGACTGGTCCCCCTAGACATCCCAGGAGAGTAGTGGGGCACCCTAGAGGTCACTTCTGTTTATTTCATAAAAATGCTGTGAGGTACACATCTTATCTTATCCCCTGATCTCTCCAAAACCCACTACCCCCCACTGCCCACCACTACAATATCCCTTATTGGTGAAGGGGCGCCTATTTGTGGGTACAGTAGGGTTTTGGTGACTTTGGGAGGGGTCACAATTTCCACCACAAGTGTGAAAGAGGGAGATAGGGATCTGAGTCCCCTACTCCAAATTTCACTGCACTGACCACTACACTACTCCAGGGACCTGCATCTGGTCATTTAGGGCACCTTTTTGTGCCTTGCTTGTTCTGAAAACAGGTCTAGACCAAAACTTTTTAATTGTAGTCCTGGATGTTTTTGTTTTGTTCCATTATGGCTGTAAAATGTCCCAAGTGTTAGGCACGCCCTAATCCCACCTTGGAAACGCCCCCAACATACCGCCTTGTAATTTGGTTGCACTGCAGACTAATTGCATAGATAAATGTATGCAAAATAGGTTTCAAAAATATCGTTTTGGATGTTTTGAGAAGAAAAATGTCCAAATGGTGCCTTATGACACTTTTTAGACGTTTTTCTCTTTTAAAAAATGAGCCCCATAGGCAGTTAAATATGATGGAGTCTTCGGACAATATATGTTATAACCAATGTTAACCATATTTAACTTGCTAGTTTCAACATTAAGAAGTCTTCCCCTTGCCCTTAAATTGTACAGCACTCTCACTTCATATGAAAGAGTGATATACGATATGTAGAAATAGAGTGATGTATAATATGTAGAATTGATCTTCTTCTGTCTTAGAAGTCTGTCTGGTATTGGCCTTAGTTCCTTAATACTGGAGCTAGTCATTGATTGGCAAGTTGGTTTGAATTTTGTTAACAGGCCTTGATGGGAGTAAAATAATAAGGTCTTGCATCCAGCAAGGTAGTTGTATCTTCTTGTAGGTGAGAGACCACCTTGCTTTTCATTGAAAGCATCAGATATATTTATCACAGTAGTACACCTTTCTTAGAGCATCCATTGTGTCATGCATAATGAAGTTAGATCGTTCAGCTTCCTTATTCAGTCCCAGTCCACTAGGAATATGTAGTACAGCAGTTATAAGAAATTTCCAAACCTGGATCTACCCAGTTTGATTTTTATGATATCTACAAAGAAAATGAATTCAATAGGTTTGTATGCGTTGCATCCATCACATACAAATTTATCTTGTGCATTTTTATGAAAACCTGACTGACAAGAGGTCCTCCAGGACAAGTTTGAGAACCATTGCTCTACAACTCTTTCAGTAATGATGCTCTCATCAAGTAATCTTGTATCTTGTGTTTGAGACCCTTTTGTCAGTATCCTTACCTAGCGTGCGTAAGGGAAGGGATTTAAGGCAATGAGGAGGCAGCTTCTTTGGATCCGTCCCCACAAGATGTCTGGGCTAGTCTCAAGAAATGACACCCGAGAAAGAGAGGAACATCATCTTCTTCTAGTCATGCGTCAATGTTTGATATGCTAGAGAAGGGTCAGATATTCAGGTTAGCACTCCAAGGTACACTGGGAGTAAAGGTGGGTAGAGGTTGACTTAACTATACATTGTGCCAAAGAGATGAACAACAAAAGGAGGAACAACATGTCCACTTTTATTTTTAATATCTCATTTTCTTCTGAAGTCTTGTGTACTGCAGTCTTGTTCTTTCTTGTGCTATCTGATGATGTAGTGCAAAAATAAAAACTTTGTGTAATTTCCTGGCTAGGCTCTGAGGAATAGTAAACAGACTTCTACAATGGAAAATAATTCTATTTAGACATTTTCATTTTCTTAACTTGTTGGTTTTTGCAGTAACCTACTTCCCTTCTGCACTTCTCTGTCCATTCTGATTTGTAGTTATTCTCACTAAAGACTAGTGCAGGCATGATAAAGCTGTGAAATTGAGAGCATTTTTGTTTTATTTTCACGTTTGTCATCTGTTGGAAAGTATTTTGATTACTAATGAGGCAAGCAGCAGACACTAATGCAATTAATGTGTGCTGTTTGCTGCAGGGTTCATGTTAAGCAAAATGTACATTGGTGGCATTAGCATGAGTTGTTAGCAGATGGAAACCCCCTCTGTAGATGGGGTTTGATGAGAGTAAGAGGAGAGAGAGAGAGAATCTGTTTGAAGGGCTTTTTAAAAACACAAACAGGTTTATTCTCTGTGAAATCACAACTGTCAGTTTGCTTGCCTTAGTAGAGCTACACAAGGAAGGTAGCTGATTGAATTTTGGCACAGTTTCCTGGAGGAGGATGGGGCCCTTCAGCTTCCTATATACGAGTGGGGGCAAGCAGACAGGTTGATAGAAGCATTTCCACACACTTGAGCAAGTTAATTTGCTGAAATAAATAAAGCTTGTGTTGCAGACTGTGCTGAATCCGAATAAGGGAAATAAAAACCTGCTCCCCCTGAGCTTACGGGAGAGGCAAATTGGTGGCATGATGGGAATTCACTAGTGGAGGGAAACTTTAGTAAGGGCTTGAATCATGCTGCATCATCTGTTATGGTTCTGGCTGGGAATGGAGATTGCCTTCTAGTGGGGAAACCCTGGACCTGGTGATTGCAGAGCTTTGATAATGGCTGGTACATCTGAATCCCAGCAGGGGAAAGTACCTTCAAAGGCTTCTTTGATGGCATGGAATGCAGAAACCCTTGAAATCCAGGTTCAAGGCTAGGAAGCCTTTTGGAGCGTCTCAGGGTGGGCTAAGGAACAGCAACCCTTGGATAGGGTTACCATATTTGCCCTAAGAAAAAAAAAAGACATGCCCCCGCCCCCTGTTGCACCCTACCCCACCCTGCTCCCTGTCACTTTGACCCCCCAAAAGAAAGCCAGATTCCCTCTCTCTCCCCCCACCCCCATGTAGATCCCATCCCCAATTTTCCAGCCTCCCTCCACCCACATGACTCTATTCACTACCTTCCCCTCCTTTACGTTAGTATGGTGTCCTAGTAGACTAGTCACCTGTTCGGGGCAGGAAAGAGCCCCCTCTTTCCTGCCGGGCGCATCTGCAGACTGTCTTTCTCCCGGCGCCGAGAGTTCAAGCAGTGACTTTGCAAGTACATAAGTACATAAGTACATAAGTAGTGCCATACTGGGAAAGACCAAAGGTCCATCTAGCCCAGCATCCTGTCACCGACAGTGGCCAATCCAGGTCAAGGGCACCTGGCACGCTCCCCAAACGTAAAAACATTCCAGACAAGTTATACCTAAAAATGCGGAATTTTTCCAAGTCCATTTAATAGCGGTCTATGGACTTGTCCTTTAGGAATCTATCTAACCCCTTTTTAAACTCCGTCAAGCTAACCGCCCGTACCACGTTCTCCGGCAATGAATTCCAGAGTCTAATTACACGTTGGGTGAAGAAAAATTTTCTCCGATTCGTTTTAAATTTACCACACTGTAGCTTCAACTCATGCCCTCTAGTCCTAGTATTTTTGGATAGCGTGAACAGTCGCTTCACATCCACCCGATCCATTCCACTCATTATTTTATACACTTCTATCATATCTCCCCTCAGCCGTCTCTTCTCCAAGCTGAAAAGCCCTAGCCTTCTCAGCCTCTCTTCATAGGAAAGTCGTCCCATCCCCACTATCATTTTCGTCGCCCTTCGCTGTACCTTTTCCAATTCTACTATATCTTTTTTGAGATACGGAGACCAGTACTGAACACAATACTCCAGGTGCGGTCGCACCATGGAGCGATACAACGGCATTATAACATCCGCACACCTGGACTCCATACCCTTCCTAATAACACCCAACATTCTATTCGCTTTCCTAGCCGCAGCAGCACACTGAGCAGAAGGTTTCAGCGTATCATCGACGACGACACCCAGATCCCTTTCTTGATCCGTAACTCCTAACGCGGAACCTTGCAAGACGTAGCTATAATTCGGGTTCCTCTTACCCACATGCATCACTTTGCACTTGTCAACATTGAACTTCATCTGCCACTTGCACGCCCATTCTCCCAGTCTCGCAAGGTCCTCCTGTAATCGTTCACATTCCTCCTGCGACTTGACGACCCTGAATAATTTTGTGTCATCGGCGAATTTAATTACCTCACTAGTTATTCCCATCTCTAGGTCATTTATAAATACATTAAAAAGCAACGGACCCAGCACAGACCCCTGCGGGACCCCACTAACTACCCTCCTCCACTGTGAGGCCGCTGCTTGAATTCTAGACCACCAGGGGCACCACACTAAGGTAAAGAAGGAGAGGGGAGGACACCGAGTCCTGCCTGCCTGTTCTTCTGCAAATTGGGACAAACAGGCAGGCTGGCAAAACCTGCCCGGTTGCTCGGCCGTGTCCTCAAAAGAGGACATGTCCGAGTAAAGCCGGACATATGGTAACCCTACCCTTGGGAGTAGCCACAGCTCAGGGAAGAAGAAAAGGACCTGTGGGGGCACTATTAGTGCCTAGGGTCAGGAAGAGGAGAGGCAGCCCTCTAGTGGGGATTCCTGGGACAGCTGAGGAGAGTTGATTGAGGTCTACAGAATCTTAAGTGTGTAGAACAAGTAGAAGTGAATCGATTTTTTTACTTTTTCAAAAAGTACAAAGACCAGGAGACACTCAATGAAATTGCATGGAAATGCTTAAAAATGCTTCTCTCCAAATTACTTGAGCGTGCTGTTCACTGCCGCTGCCTTGATTTTCTCTCCTCACATGCTATTCTTGACCCACTACAATCTGGTTTTCGCCCTCTCCACTCAACTGAAACTGCTCTTACTAAAGTCTCCAATGACCTATTACTGGCTAAATCCAGAGGTCTCTATTCCATCCTCATTCTTCTTGATCTTTCCGCTGCTTTTGACACTGTCGATCACAGCATACTCCTTGATATCCTGTCCTCACTTGGATTCCAGGGCTCTGTCCTTTCCTGGTTCTCTTCCTACCTCTCCCTCCGCACCTTTAGTGTTCACTCTGGTGGATCCTCTTCTACTTCTATCCCTCTGCCTGTCGGCGTACCTCAGGGTTCTGTTCTTGGTCCCCTCCTCTTTTCTATCTACACTTCTTCTCTTGGTTCATTAATCTTATCCCATGGCTTTTCCTACCATCTCTATGCTGATGACTCCCAAATCTACCTTTCTACCCCTGATATCTCACCTTGCATCCAAACCAAAGTTTCAGCGTGCTTGTCTGACATTGCTATCTGGATGTCTCAACGCCACCTGAAATTAAACATGACCAAAACCGAACTTCTCATTTTTCCCCCCAAACCCACCTCCCCACTCCCCCCGTTTTCCATTTCTGTTGATGGCTCTCTCATTCTCCCTGTCTCCTCGGCTCGAAACCTTGGGATCATCTTTGACTCTTCTCTCTCCTTCTCTGCTCACATCCAGCAGACCGCCAAGACCTGTCGTTTCTTTCTTTACAACATCCGTAAAATCCGCCCCTTTCTTTCCGAGCACTCTACCAAAACCCTCATCCACACCCTTGTCACCTCTCGTTTAGACTACTGCAATCTGCTTCTTGCTGGCCTCCCACTTAGTCACCTCTCCCCTCTCCAATCGGTTCAAAACTCTGCTGCCCGTCTCGTCTTCCGCCAGGGTCGCTTTATTCATACTACCCCTCTCCTCAAGTCGCTTCACTGGCTCCATATCCGTTTTCGCATCCTGTTCAAACTTCTTCTACTAACCTATAAATGTACTCACTCTGCTGCTCCCCAGTATCTCTCCACACTCGTCCTTCCCTACACCCCTTCCCATGCACTCCGCTCCATGGATAAATCCTTCTTATCTGTTCCCTTCTCCACTACTGCCAACTCCAGACTTTGCGCCTTCTGTCTCGCTGCACCCTACGCCTGGAATAAACTTCCTGAGCCCCTACGTCTTGTCCCTTCCTTGGCCACCTTTAAATCTAGACTGAAAGCCCATCTCTTTAACATTGCTTTTGACTCGTAACCACTTGTAACCACCTGCCTCCACCTACCCTCCTCCTTCCTGTACACAATAATTGATTTGCTTACTTTATTTTTTGTCTATTAGATTGTAAGCTCTTTGAGCAGGGACTGTCTTTCTTCTATGTTTGTGCAGCGCTGCGTATGCCTTGTAGCGCTATAGAAATGCTAAATAGTAGTAGTAGTAGGAGGAGGAAATATTTTTTTCACTCAACGAATAGTTAAGCTCTGGAACTCTTTGCTGGAGGGTGTAGTAACAATGGTTAGCGTATCTGGGTTTAAAAAAGGTTTGGACAAGTTCCTGGAGACAGACATAGGGAAGCCACGGCTTGCCCTGGGAATGGTAGCATGCAATATTACTACTATTTGGGTTTCTGCCAGGTACATGTGACCTGTATTGACCACTATTGGAAACAGGATACTGGGCTAGATAGACCAGTATGGCTATTCTTATATTCTTATAGCTTCAGTGATTAGACATACAGCATAGTTGTCATGACTTTGAGTATGGTAGGAATTGCACTTTGTAAGCCTAAGGCTAATTCTGAAAATGATGCATAGTTTTTTGCACTGTTTGGTAAACACAATGAGCCCAATATTCAGGTTCTGGTAGTTAGCCTGGCCTACTTCTGCAGTTGGCCCTGAGCTCGGATATTCAATGCTGGGCCGTTTCCAGTGACCGGCATTGAATATTTGTTTTATTTTTGACTGGTTCAAACTTACCTCGCCAAGCCAATATGGAGTGGAGGAGTAGCCTAGTGGTTTGGGTGGTGGACTTTGGTCCTGGGAAACTGAGGAACTGAGTTTGATTCCCGGCACAGGCAGCTCCTTGTGACTCTGGGCAAGTCACTGAACCCTCCATTGCCCACCGCATTGAGCCTGTCATGAGTGGGAAAGCGTGGGGTACAAATGTAATAAAAAAATAAATATTCAGTGCTGGCCAGTTAAGTTTGAACTGACCAAAGATGGGTCTGGTATTCAAATGGCCAAATATGGCTGCCAAGCTTAGCTGGCGATGCACTGAAAGTTGGTGGTGTTTATATTGCACAATATAACCGGCTGGCCGCTAGTCACGAATTTTCAGAGGATCATGGCCTGCCACGTCTTGCTGAAAATTCGTGGAGAGCCATTTATGGGGCATTTAACCGGCCAGGTGTCAATCCTGAATGGTTAAATGCTTTTGAATATTGGGGGGAATTATATTTAGCCTTCACAAACAGCATTACCCAGAGAATGAATACAGGATGGGCAGTGGCAGTATACTCATCTCCATTCTGTCCTGTCTGTGGTCCTTAGCAATAGGAAAATTACAAGCAAAAGGAAATTGGAAAATCTACAGAATACAGCCATTCGGCTTCCTTGCATTGCATGTAGGTCAGGTCATACTACGCCACTTCTCAAAAGCCACCATTGGCTTTAATTTTAGCTTTTATGGCTTTCTGATTTGTCTGCCCTTACCATTCCTTATTCTCCATCTTGACGTTTTGTGATATCTAAAAGATCACAGTGTGGTTCTTTCTGGACCCCAAATGCCTCAACTGGATTTAACTAGGCATTCTGCTTTTTATTTTATATCCCTCGCTTTATGGAACTCTTTGCCTCTAGTGGTTTTGTAGTGAGATGTCTCTTTAAAGGCTTTAAATCAGCATTAAAAATATGTTGGACAGACTGGATGGACGGTACAGGTCTTTATCTGCCGTCATCTACTATGTCACTATGTTTTTTTTCAGCAGGCCTATGGTATATGACTGGTTAAACTCTATTCATGCATGCCAAAAGGACAAGTGAATCCTGTGAATTAAGTTTTGTTATAATTATTTGTGATGTGTCTTTATCTGGATGCCTTGCCTAACAAAATAGTGTAGTTTTTTTTCACTTCATGTATTTTGGTCTGTACAACAGTTAAAAGCAGAATAGTAAATAATTTTGAAAAATATTTTGAAAGGATATCGTCTAAGGTTGAGAAGTCAGTTCAGCTTCATTTTAGTTGTAACGTTTAAGGTAGGTCTTACATTGTTTTGCTTTGTCTTGTAGTGTAATCTCTAAAACTATACAAATGATTCTCTGCTTTATATGTCAATCCAGCAGACAGTGTCCCTGCTCAAACAGTGACTAAATTATTCAGAAAAAGTAGCAGGTTCTGTGTCTTTGTAGCTTTGAATTCTCTTGGAAGATTGTATAGACCAGCCAGCATGTAAGGATACTGAGCTCTACTCTGATCTTTTATTAACCACCTGCTGTTAATTATTATACCTAAAACAAGTCAACCTTTGCTTTTTATTTTCTAGGCCGAAGAAGAACGTAACTATCATATTTTCTATCAGCTCTGCGCCTCCTCCAATCTTCCTGAGTTTAAAGAGCTAATGCTAAGTAAGTATTGCTTTACGATTTTGCATTACTAGAAAATAAATCTACTATATTGATTTACAGACATAAACCAGTAAAAGCTGCCAAAAGAAATGGCTAGGGAAACTAGATGTTCAGTCTTTGGAACCAATGGCTTAATTGTAAAAGTATAAACAGAGGGTGGTGATACTGTGTTAGCAACGCCAGCTAATGATCCATCTGGAGAATACTTTTAAAATAAATTTAAAAAGTTGGTGATTATAGTTCCTCCTCTTTGAATCTAGGGATGTCTGCAGAGGTGCACTGGGTTAAGCTGTAGCAGAGATGATTTAGAGGGGCATAATCGAAAGGGGCGCCCAAGTTTTCCTGAGGACGTCCCGGCGAAGGAGCGGGGAAACCCGTATTATCGAAACAAGATGGGCGGCCATCTTTCATTTCGATAATACGATCGGGGACGCCCAAATCTTAACATTTAGGTTGTCCCTAGAGATGGTCATCCTTAGACGTGGTCGTTTCTGATTTTCGGCGATAATGGAAACTAAGGACGCCCATCTCACAAACAACCAAATGCAAGTCCTTTGGTCGTGGAAGGAGCCAGCATTCGTAGTGCACTGGTCCCCCTCACATGCCAGGACACCAACCGAGTACCCTAGGGGGCACTGCAGTGGACTTCATAAATTGCTCCCAGGTGCATAGCTCCCTTACTTTGGGTGCTGAGCCCCCCAACCCCCCCCCCCCGACCCACTCCCCACAACTGTTCACCACTACCATAGCCATTATGGGTGAAGGGGGGCACCTAGATGGTGGGTACAATGGGTTTTGAAAGGCTCACATTTACCACCACAAGTGTAACAGGTATGGGGGGCTGGGCCTGGGTCCGCCTGCCTGAAGTGCACTGCACCCACTAAAACTGCTCCAGGGACCCGCATACTGCTGTCATGGAGCTGGGTATGACATTTGAGGCTAGCAACAAATATTTTTAAAAGTTTTTTTTGAGGGTGGGAGGGGGTTAGTGACCACTTGGGGAGTAAGGGGAGGTCATCCCTGATTTCCTCCGGTGGTCATCTGGTCAGTTTGGGCACCTTTTCACGGCTTGGTCGTAACAAAAACTGGACCAAGTAAAGTCGCCCAAGTGCTCGTCAGGGACGTCCTTTTTTTTTTTCCATTATGGGTCGAGGACGCCCATGTGTTAGGCACGCCCAAGTCCTGTCTTTGCTACACCTCCGACACGCCTCCAGGAACTGTGGTCGTCCCCGCAACAGAAAGCAGTTGGGGATGCCCAAAATTAGCTTTCGATTATGCCGATTTGGGCGACCCTGGGAGAAGGACGCCCATCTCCCAATTTGTGTCAAAAGATGGGCGTCCTTCTCTTTCGAAAATAAGCCTGTTATTAAAGTACTTTTTCATCCTGCAGAATGAAACTTCAGACAGTTCATGTCTGCAGTTCTATATATGTATGAGTGAGTTTATAGAACACTGCCCCTCACTCTTAAGAGAAGTCCCTCTGATAGCCTGGGCTACCTTAGGAGCACTGGTCCTGCCACGGGAGGAAGTGAGCCGGGAGGGGCGGAGCAATACCAGGAAGTTAAAAGAAAGGGCCAGGCTGAGGTTAAGGAGGCCCAGGAAAGGAAGACCTGACGCTCCAGTCTATGCCCTGACTGAATATGTCTAGATGCTGTGACCTGGCTGAAGTAAATCAACCTTGTGCTTTTGTTAAGACTAGTAAGCTTTGCGGAGATCTGGCTGAAGCCTGACCTGGACCTCTGAGAGAAACCCAAGAACTATATGCTGTGTTTGGGGCATAGCAACCCCGGCAGTCATAAAATGTGTTAGGTCTGCCGCTAGAGGCCTGCTTAATAACTGTGTTTCCTGAACTGCAGACGTTTACCCACAGTATGTCTCTGGCCCTGTGAAGGACCAGGCCCAGAGATTCCTTTAAATAAATACTTATTTTGTGTACATTCCTTGCCTGGCTGCATTATTTCACCGGCCCATTCCCAACCCTTGCTTGGGGTCTCACAATATGCAGGACTGTCCATGAAAGTTTAGACACCTTACTCAAGTGCTTAAAGTGGGGCTCACTATTCAGAAAAAGTTAGAACTCCATTGTTTTTATTGGATTTGTTTTGTTATATTAATGTTATATTACTTTCAACACCTTAAAATAGGTTCGGAGTGCATTCAGTGGCGTACCAAGGGGGGGGGGCGGTCCGCCCCGGGTGCATGCTGCTGGGGGGGGGGGGGGGGCGCACCTGTCCGCTACGTTCGTTCTGTGCTCCCTCTGCCCCGGAACAGGTTACTTCCTGTTCCGGGGCAGAGGGAGCATGGAAACGAACGAAGTGGACAGGCGCGCGGCACCCCCCCCCCCCCCCCAGCGGCTTGCACCCGGGGGGGGGGGGGTTTCTTTCGCCGGGGGTGGGGGGGGTCGTGCTGCACCCGGGGGGCGGGGCGCATCGGCGATCCGCCCCGGGTGTCAGCCCCCCTAGGAACGCCACTGAGTGCATTACAATGTAAAGTAAAACCAGTCAACCAGACTGGGAGCTTACACTGTCAAGAAAAATTACAGTACAATAACTATGCAATATCTAATTAGGTAATAAATACCTTCTAAATAAATTTGTATTCAACATTATACAAAAAATTAAATCATTTGATTGGCTTTTCCCTAAAGCAGGTAAGGAGCTCCAAATTTGAAATGGCTGTAAGAGAATAAGGCTGTAAAATATTTCTTAAAACGGAATCTTTTGAAAGAAAGTGCAGATATATCTAATCTATTACGAGTATCATACTTGAAGAACGTGTATTAATCAGGGATAGCCTATAACTTGGTGCCATAGCCACAAATATGAACTAAACAGCAATGCTGTTGTACTATAAATGCCAAACGGGGTTTGCAGGAATCCCACAGAGTCCGTGGGAATCACTTCCTTGGCTGCAGGAATGCAGTGGGAATCTCCTCTGGGTTTGCAGGACGCCCGCAAGAATGGAAGAAGTTCCTGCGGGATTCACGTGGAAGGCGGCTAGCCTCGCTCTCATCTTGTCAGTCTAGTGTCACCTCCGCCTCCTTGCCTGAGTGCACTGTGCACGCAGTCAGAAGTCTCCCATAACCCTCTGCTCCCAGCCCAGACTGAGTTGACGCAGGGCAGATCCAAGCCATGGTGCACGAGGCACGAGCTAGCTCAGCATCAGAGAGGCCTGGCACGTGCATGTAGTGACTTCAGTTAGCAAGAGTGCCAGCAAATCAGTCTGTCTGTCAGTCTCTCATTCACTGGCACTGTTGCTAACGGTTGCCACCACATGCACAGACCCAGTGGTGTGCTGGTAAATGTACGTAACTGTAAAGATAAAGGGAGACGACGGGAAGGTGTCAATAAAGGGGTATCCTTTTACAAATCAAGTAGGTGCGTACAAAATTGCCTTGGCATTTATAGTATACACATAAACGTTGGCATTCAGAAAATATGTGAGTCAATATTTAGCAGGAGCAACATATGTCTACATACCTTCCCTATAACCCTCTCAGATAATGAATGGGGAATGGGACTTATATATATATTTATTTATTTATTGCATTTGTATCCCACGTTTTCCCACCTCTTTGCAGGCTCAATGTGGCTTACAATACATTATGGATACTGGAAATAAGAAGAGAATCTACATTTGGTTTTACAGAAGGATTTTGGGTTACATGGTTGTGACATACAAGATAGTGGTATAGCAGAAGACATATTAAGACATTAGACAAGATAGTGGTAGAGGACATTCTAAGACATTAGGCGCTATAAGACGTTCTGGGTATATTAGGAGATAGTTACATGTGTTGATCTTTGTGGTATTTCGTGTCAAAGAGATGAGTCTTCAGTAGTTTACGGAAGTTGATCAGTTCGTAGGTCGCTTTCAGGTTGCGTGGTAACGCATTCTAGAGTTGTGTGCTCATATAGGAGAAGGTAGATGCATGCATTAGTTTGTATTTCAGACCTTTGCAGTTGGGAAAATGAAGATTAAGGAATTTACGAGAAGATTTTTTTGCATTCCTGGGTGGCAGGTCTATTAGGTCTTCAAGAGATCAATCCGAGACAAGGGGTGAGATGCTCCAGGAAAGCTTTCCTGGAGCATCTCACCCCTTGTCTCGGATTGATCTCTTGAAGTTGTGTTTTTCCACTTTTTTCTTTTTTGTTGAACTTTTGTGGAAACTTCGAACCCCTTTTTGTTTCTGAGGTCTATTAGGTCTGACATGTAGGCTGGAGCATGTCAGACCTTTCTGTGGTTTTTCCAATTACATTCAAAGCGGTTTACATATTATATACAGGTACTTATTTGTACCAGGGGCAATGGAGGGTTAAGTGACTTGCCCAGAGTCACAAGGAGCTGCAGTGGGAATCGAACCCAGTTCCCCAGGATCAGAGTCCGCTGCGCTAACCACTAGGCTACTCCTCCACTCCAGTGAACTGAAGTCATATAAACTAAAAATAAAATAAAATTCAGTGAGTGAAGGTGATTGTGTCACATCTAGACACTGCAGATGAATGAAGCAGTCAGATGTATAATAGTTAAAGCTGTGTAGGAGAAAAGTGCAAGCCCAGATCATGACACTTAAGTGGTAATAATATTGGAAAGCATAATGATTTATAGCCGAGTGAAAATTATTTTAAAAAAGATTTACTGCCCATAATGCTAATCATAGCTCCCACAAACTAATTCAGTCTCACAGAATAATTTGGATTTGGGGACACACACAAGACTTTTTTTTTTTTTTTTTGAAACGTTGCTGGTAGGTACCACTACTACAAGACAGTAGCGTGATGACTCTAAGCCACCGTGAAACTTCCCGTAAACTAAAATCTGAGAACGCACAGGAAAATTGTCTTTTAGAAACCTGTACCTTTTAAAACTGTTGATCTCCGGCAGCGAACAGGAGCAACTGAGTACACTACTCGTGGTGGCCCAACAGCCTTCCCTCTGGCTTATTCCCACCTCTGAGGATACAGGAAGTCGCGTCACTGAGAAGGCTGTGCAGCTGGTGCGAGCTGTGTCACTGGCTACTCGTGCTCGCTGCTGGCGAAGAACTGGTTTTTTTAAAAGGTACACAGGCGGGGGATCAAATCGAAGTATCCAGTTTTTAAAAAATTTGATTCGAATGGATTCGCCAAAAATGAATTGGCAAATCGATTCGGATCGCAAATTGGACAGCACTACAGCATGGTGCAGGAGCATAGGAGGATCGCTTTTGTACCAGCTGATCTGGTGCAAGAACTGGTTTGCAAAATTAAAAAAAAAAATAACAACCAGTGTGAGCCGGCTCTAGCAGACCACTGCACGCACCAGTAGGTCTTCAGCGAATATTCTAGAATCCAGAGATTTGACTATCCCATTTGTGCATGTGTGTGCTAGGGAGGGAGTCTAGAAGTCAGTGTAGCAGCATGACTTCCCTCTGCTTACTAGGCCTAAAGCAATGGTGAGGATGAGGAATTCCAAGGTACAGTAAATGTTCCCTCCCATTTGTCTTGCTTGGTTCAGCTCTGCAGGCAGCTTAAGTTGTGTTGAATGCAGGGGTGTAGCCAGATCTCGCAGTGGGAGGGGGCCAGAGGGGAGGGGGCCTCCGCCTCCCCTACACTGCCTCCCCACTGCAAATACCTTGGCTGGCGGGGGTCCCCAACCCCTGCCAGCCGAAGCCTTTGTCCAGTGGCAGTCTCCAGCACCGCCGCATTGCCTGCCTGCCCTGCTCTCGCTTCCCCTCACATTCTGCACGCTGCTTTTAGTGAAATTGAGCTTGCTCAGTTTCACTAAAAGGAGCGTGCCGGATGTGAGGAGAAATGAGAGCAGGGTAGGCAATGCGGTGGCGCTAGAGACCGCCACTGGATGAAGGCTTCAGCTGGCGGGGATTGGGGACCCCCATCAGCAAAAATAGGGGCCCAGAAGAAATTTAGAGGGGCCCAGGCCCCTGTGGCCCCACCTAGCTATGCCACTGGTTGAATGTGTTGGTGCATTAGTCATATTTCACGTTAAATCTCAGCACCCGGAAGGAACTCATGGTTATAAATGCCAGAAAGTTCATTGTGCAAAGATTTTGACTGCCTTGCAAGGTGACAGGGACATAAATCCTCTCGTGCTGAATCATGTAAAGAAGCGGCACATTGTGGGGAAACGTGCTAGCGATTAAACTCCTAAGGATCTTACATTTTGAGATTGAAAAACAATACTTATGATTGATAACTGCACATTAATAGTGGCTGCAGGAGCTAAACCGATCAGGGCTGTGGTTTCCATTATTTGGTTAGAGAAGACATATGGAGGATGGATGACATTTAAATAGAATATATTTTTCGCATGCTAGTTAATAAAAGGAAAGGACAACTTTTTACTTGGATTCCAGTCCTGCTTTTTTGTGCTACCACAAGCAAATCACAGCATCTCTGTGGGTAACAGTTCATAAAGTTATATATTCACTGCTAGTTCTATATCATAATAAGGGCCAGAATTATTAAAGTACTAGTACAAAAGGCCCGTTTCTGTTTCAAAAGGAAACGGGCGCTAGCAAGGTTTTCCTCTGAGTGTGTATGTTTGAGGGAGTGTATGTGAGAGTAACTGTATGAGAGAGGCTTCTGTTCCTGCTGCTGTGCATTCCCAGTGTTGTGCTGATTCGCTGCTCCCTGTATCGTGGCTCCACCCCTCTGCCTTCTACTGGCCAATCTGGTGTGGGTTGTATGATGTCACTATCTACTACATGAGGGACACCACCTCCAGCGGAAACAATGGTTCCAGGCAGCCTCAGAACGTTGGAGGTGAGAATTATTATATAGGATTTCTCTCATTAAGGAAGGGGGGGGGGGGGTGGAGTTATCAATATGTATTTCTATTAAGTCAGGTTATTTTATCACAGGGTTGCATTTTAAGCAATGGAACAGTAGCCCACGTAGATAACTTTCCCCCTTAGTATGTCTGGAGAAAATGCTTAGTTACTTCTGAGTTTTAGCAAGGTCTGTCTGTCAAAGTGCCTCCGACTGCAGAAAAATTGTCCCTAAAGAGGCCATATACATATTAAACAATAAAGCCGAAAGGGCAGAACCTTGCGGGACAGCCTTTTCTAACCTTATCGCCTGGGAAACTTGTCCTTCACTCCTCACGTGCAAAGCAAGTCCTACTAAATAGGAAACAAACCACTTTAAACACTTGCTGTTTCATCCCTAACCTACTTAATTTAGATAACAACATCTGGACATATCTAGGGATATCAGACAAAAACATTTAAAAAAAAAATCAAATCCTCGACTTACCTCATCAGCTGTAGATAACAATAAAGACTCAAGTCCATGAGCTCTACGAAAGCCAAACTGACAAACATCCAAACCATTGGTGCAATTCAGTTTTTTTCCCCTATACTTTCCCTAAAAAGGGATCGACTGAAATAGATCTAAAATTACTCACAACAGAAACATCTAACCCTTGTTTCTTCAATACTGGATTAACTGCTGCTCATTTACAATCATCATTTATCACAGTCCTCTCTTTCCTCAACTCCCCTCCCCCTTCCCCACAGTTCAGCATCTCCCCCCTCTCTCTTTGTTCTTCCCCCCCCCTCCCGGTCTGGTCTACTTTAACTTGTCTTGTAGTGGTCCCTGTTGGGGCAGTCAAGGGCGTATCTGCGTGGGGCCACAGGGGCCTGGGCCCCCGCAGATTTCGCCCTGGACCCCCCTACCATGGACCCTCTCCCCCTCCCTCCCGCCCGCCACCAACCCGTCGCTGATCTTTGCTGGCGGGGGACCCCAAGCCCCCGCCAGCCGAAGTCCTCTCTTCCGTGCAGGATGCAAGTTGCAACGCTTCGCTTCCTGTTCTTCTCAGTCTGACGTACTGCACATACAAGTGCAGGACGTCAGACTCAGAATTTGGAACTCAGTCTGACGTCCTGCGCGTTGTACGTGCAGGACGTCAGACTGAGAGGAACAGGAAGCATTGCAACTTGCAGCCTGCATGGAAGAGAGGACCTCGGCTGGCGGGGGGTTGGGGTCCCCCGCCAGCAAAGGTAAGTGACAGCAGCGGGGGAGGGTTGGCGGTGGTGGGAGGGGGTGGAGAGTGTCATTGGTGGCGAGGGGGGGGGGGCTGGCAGTGGCGGGGGGGGGGGGACTAAAATGTTCCCTCTGGCTCTGGCCCCCCCTATCGCCAGAGTCCAGATACGCCCCTGGTGGCAGTGATACACATATGCTGCCTATATTCTCCAGATCTTTCTCTCTGATCTGCCCCACAAATTTGGAAACAGGAAGTTGTATCAGAGGGGGCAGGGTGGATCAGAAGGAAAGCTCCACAGCAGGACGCAGGCAGCATATTGGTATAGCTGCCACTACCAGTGTCCGATACAAGGCAGCATAGATTGGGGAGGGGGAGAAATTGAGAGAGGGAGAGATGCTGGTTTGTGCCGTGGACCAGAGAGAGGGAGATACGCTGGGAGGAGACACAGGGAGATCATGCTGAAGATGCTGCAGTGTAATTTTATTATCTGCAATTATTTTTTTAATCATGACTAATAAATAACACTTTAATCACTTCGCTCTGGTCAATCATCGCTTCTGTACCTCCTTCCGCTTTCTCTGATCTGTTTAGATTCCATCAGAGAATGAGCATTTGCTTTCGCTGCTCCTAAGCTTTGGAAGTCCCTCCCCCTGGAAATGAGAATAGAATCATCATCTTTTGTTGCTTTTAAAAACAGCTTAAACCTTGTTTTTTTTTCTCTCAAACTTTTTCTATTGGATATTCTTTAAATGTTTTTTTTTTCTTCACTTCTCCTTCTCTTCACCTTGATTTTTTTTAATGTAAACCATTAAGCTACATTTTCAGTGCAATTTGTGGTATACCAAGTTTTAATAATAAAATAAATTACCACAAGAAAACACACACGAAGAAAATGTGATTTAAAATATTGTGGGGGTCTTTTACAAAGCGGCGGTAAAGCTGCATATACTTTAACATTGAATAGGTTGAGGGTAATTTTATAACAGATTTGAGGTCAAGAGGATTCCTATTTTTATAGTGACACAAGTCTTTATAACATACTAGTAAAAAAAGGCCCGTTTCTGATAGAAATGAAATGGGTGCTAGCAAGATTTTCCTCGCAGTTGCAGCTTGGCCTCCTGCCTCCCTCCCTGTCATGTGAATTCCAGGCCCCCCTTCCTGTCCTCGGAGTTCCATGCTCCCCTCTCCTCGGAGTTCCAGCTCTCCCTCCCTCCCTTGGTCTCTGTCTTTGGAGTTCCACCTCCCCCCCCCCCCCGCATGTCCGTCCCTCTCTCTCCTCGGAATTCCAGGCCCCTTCCTCTCTGAGTTCCATGGCCCCCTACCTCCCTCCCTCCCTGTCCTCTGCGTTCCAGGGCCCCCTCCCCTTCGAGTTCCAGGATCGGCCCTCCCCTTCAAGCTCCAGGACCTCCTCCCCCTTCCAGTTCCAGGACCCCTCCCCCTCCCTCTCCTCCCTGCCCTCCAAGTTCCATGCTCCCCCTGTCATCTGAGTTCTACACCACCCACCCCCGCGCCTCCCTCCCTCTCTCTCTGTGCCCTCCGAGTGGAAGCAGGATGTGTGAGGCTGCCCCTCCCCTTTGTAAGTGCCGGCTGTTAGAATTTAGGGGCACTAGACAGGGTTGTCCCTTATCTCCATTATTATTTAATATAGCCCTTGAACCATTATTAACAGCGATTCGTCAACACCCCCTTATCAGTGGCGTTAAAATCGGCCAACAAAACATTAAATTAGCTGCGTAAGCAGATGATGTCCTACTATTCACCTCGCCTACATCAATCCCTCACATACTGTGTTTAATATCTAAATATGCCAAAATATCCGGTTATAAATTAAATACCGCAAAAACGGAACTTTTGCCCATAAATTGTGTTCATCTGAAACATATTATTCAACAATATAATTTTCAATGGAATGATAATCAAATTAAGTATTTGGGAGTTTTATTTAGCCCCACTATTGAGGACACTATTAAATATAACTCTGAAAATATAATTAAAATTACTGAATTACTAACTCAAAAATGGTCACCATTAAGGCTTAATTGGTGGGGTAGACTAGAAACCATAAAAATGATGATAGTGCCAAAAATTAACTACATTCTTAGCATGCTACCTATGTTACTAAATCCAACAACATATAAGAAGGTTGAAGCTAAATTAGTACAATTTTTATGGAATAATAAAACACCTAGAATTTCAGTTAAAAAATTGAAGGCATGTCCACTAAAAGGTGGTGTCAATTTTCCTAGTTTCTATGATTATCACATATCTTTTCTCCTAAAGCAAAACTCAGCATTTATGTATGATAAAGAAAAACTCAACACCTCATCATGGTTCCAGATTGAAATGCTAAAGCAACCAGACACACCCACACATTTCTTCCCTTGGTCTCAAAAGACTAATGTTTCTTCTAATGTTTTGTTTAAAACTCTTAGAACTGTTTTTAATGAACTTGATTCAGTTGTCACACATCCCATAACACATACTATGTACATCCCAATTTGGAACAATCCAAAATTAACAATTGTTGCATAAATTGGAATACTTGGAAAAAAGCTGGTATATGGACTCTCAATGATGTTATAAAAGATAATTCTTGCCTACCTTTTGCCCAAATAAGTATAAAATATGTTCTTAAAAGTTCTCAATACTACAAATGGGTTCAACTCAAACACTGTGTAACTAACTCCGTAGATATAAAAAAAATTAACTACTGATTACCCTTCTTGTTGGCAACTTTGCAAGTCTTTTATGACTTCCAAAAAAGTCGCATCTAAATGGTCCAAAATACTACAGTTAGCTAAATTCAAAGAACCTACTAATACCATGCAATCATGGGAATGCGATCTAAATGCCCAACTAGATGAAAAAACTTGGGAAAAATTTTGGTTTAAAATTACTCATACCACCAAATCAGCGTCCATTTCACAATCTATGTTCTACTTAGCACACAGAGCCCTATGGACTCCTGCTAAACTCGCCAAATTGAACACAATAAAACCAAAAAACAGTGTGAATAAATGCTGGACCTGTGAAAAAGATGTTGGAAATCTTAAACATATCATCTATTCTTGCCCATATATTCAAGAATATTGGAATTCTGTATGGGACACAATATCTTCCACCTTGAATATTCAAGATGTTTTATCATATAATATAGTTATATGTGGATCACTAATGTTACAATCATCAGTAGACAAATATCAAGCACAATTACTGGATTTAATGTTACATCAAGCCCTTAGAACACTTTTCTTTTGTTGGAAAGATCTTGAAAAAAGTAACTTATTTATCATGGTGGAATTCTGTGTGTATTTTAGCTAAATATGAATATGCTGCGGCTGAAAAACATAACTCGCTTGTTAAGTACTAAACTCACTACGTAATAACCTTTGTCAGAATTGAAATTATGTATTACTCCTGTGACTTATGATTATGATCTGTTATCGAAATAAGCCCTAACTTGAACATGTATGCTGATGCTTGTTACTGTTAACTTGTTAAGCTGGCTAATTGCTTTATTTTAGCCATTTGTTATTTATAAAACACAATAAAAATATTGGAACTAAAAAAGAATTTACGGGTGCCTTTTTTTAAAGAATACACCTAAATAGAAGAGTGCGTAAATTCCAATTGCCAATTAGTGCTGATGATTGGTTGTTATTGGCCAATTATCACTGGCTCATTGCTCAGTTAAGGTGCGTGGTTAAACTGTGTTAAATATTAGCGCCGAGTGGGTTTGGACATCTTAAATAGGTGCTGTGTTATGAAATTATGTCCGACATGTCTCAGTACAGCACTGCCTACATCTGGTAGTCCCACACAGATAATAATCATTGCATTATAAAAAAAAAAAGAAAAGAAAAAAAGGTTAAGAATTCAGCATTTGATCACATGTCTAAATGTTTCTTTGTTGTTGTTGGGTTTGTTTGTGTTTTTTGTACAGACATAGTGGTTACTAGTATTTTGTGGCTCTAGTACTGAAGGACATGCCATTGTATGATTTCAAAAGTGGCCTTACAGACACTTGCAGAGAAACAGCACTATATCATATCTTTGCATTGTTGTGGATCTGAGTGCTGTAACCTGCGCAGCAGATTTCACATCAGTTTCTTTGTTTTTGTTCCAGCTATCTGCCAGTGCTGTAGGTGATAAACGGCTTCTTTTTAGGCTCCATTAATATTGTGCATGGGAGGAAAATAACATTGTTAGATTCTGTTCGCCCTTCACTGTAGGCTGGCCATCCTCATTGCTAGAAGAGTAATCACAATGATGAGCAAGGGAAAAGTGTTTGTTAATTTATCCATGTAAGCAAGACCCTCTATAGTGTAAAGAGAAAACCGTCCTTATGTTTTATAAGGTTGTTTCCTAATAGCAGAAGTCTTTCAGAGCCATTGCTGGAAGTCTGGTCTGCCATTTAAAAAAAGCCGAGACAGCAGGAAAAAGTGGACATCTTTCCTGCCCCAGAGAAGCCACTAGACCACCAGGGTACCTTAAGGTATGTTCCAGGAGGGGCACCCTGTGGCTCTGGGAAGGACACTTCCGTGGGGATCTCGTAAGGCCTGGGTCTATCCCTTCGGGATCCCCATGGGAATCCCACTATCCTTGCTCCCTTTCAGCTGTCTACTCTGAAAGCCCAATGCTGAAAACTCTGGCACTGTACGGAACAGTGCCGGAAAAATACTGCTGGAACAGCGTGGCAAAAGAACTCCCTAATGCTCAGTGCTAATAGTATGCAAATATAGGCGCACCGTTAGCACTGAGAATTAGGCGCATACCCTGAAGAGTTGTGCATTGATACAGCTCTTGAGCGCATGCCTAGTCAAACTGAGAAAGTCAGAGTGAGGAAGAGGTGGAGGAGGAAGAGCTGCTGGTTGCCTGTGTCACCGCCTGCATCAGAGCCAGAGGCTCCAGACATTTCCACTGGCTGGTGTGTGTTCTGAGGATCGGGACTGCAAATGTAGAGAGAGAATGGCGAGGGGAAAAAAAAACCAAGAGGGACTGAGCAGGAGATTTAAGGAAAGGAAATGCTAGCAATTTCCTAAGTAGAGGAGTGTGGTAGCCATGTTAGTCCACGCTTAAGGTTATCAATAGAAATCAAACAAAATAAAACATGGAAAAGAAAATAAGATGATACCTTTTTTATTGGACATAACTTAATACATTTCTTGATTAGCTTTCGAAGGTTGCCCTTCTTCGTCAGATCGGAAATAAGCAAATGTGCTAGCTGACAGTGTATATAAGTGAAAACATTCAAGCATTACTATGACAGTCTGACAGGGTGGGAGGATGGGGGTGGGTAGGAGGTATGCATGGGGACATCAAAGCATATCATTGATATTCTAACAGGATGGGTGTGGATAATTGAGGGGTGGGGTGATCAACAGAGAAATACAGCTTTATGGTTTATAATGGGCTAGGAACCCCAGATCCTTGTTAAGTCCTTTCTGTTGGGTGTTAAAATATTCAATCATTCTGACTTCAAAGGTCTTACTTTCTTGTATGGTTTTATGTTTAAATCATATTTATTCAAACCAAATACACAGTAATAGAACTGTTTTGTTACAGAAATGGAGTTTTTACATTTTCTCCCCTTTCCCCCCCCCCCACTCCCCCCCTCCCTTCCCCTTCCCGTATAGTAATATCACACTGTTCATACATTCAACAAATAACTTCGTGCAGATGGAGTTAATGTATTCCACAGGGGCGCCCACAGTTGTTGAAATTTTTCCCCTGCCCGTGATTCAAAGTTAACAATCTCTACCCTCTCTACCCGCATCATCAACAACATTTTCGAACGCCACTGTTGCAGGGAGGGTACTCTAGTGGTCAGCCACTCCATTAAAATAGTCTGTTTGCCAACTATTACAGATCTTGTCACAAACGCTGTAAAGCCCTTCACCAGTGGCTGCCGCAATTGGGGTTGTCCAAACAACAGCACCGGATCATAGTTCCAACGTTGATGCCAGATGTCATTAACATAATTTATAATAACTTTCCAGAATCCCTGTATGCTTTTGCATGTCCAAAACATGTGTCCCAAATTGGCGCCTTCCGCTCCACACTTCGGGCATTCCCCCCAGGGCGACAGACCCATATAGAACGCTCTTCTAGGGGGGATATGCAGCCGAAAAGCAAATTTGTACTGTAATTCCCAATGTGCAGACTGATACGTCACTCTTCTGACTGATAGCACATGAGACCGCACCAAAGCTGGTGTAACTTCTGTTTCCAAATCTGCTGTCCACTGTTGGGATAAAGTTTTATAATCCGGTTCTGGCATAGTGTCTTTTATGTGCCTGTGGTGATGGGAAAGTGGCACCTTATGCTGGGCCCCCAGGGAGAAAGCCGACGCAAGTTCCTCCTGAGCATCCTCCGCCAGGTGTTCCCAGGGCAGAGACATCACATAATGCTTTAACTGTTCATAATGGAATCGCTCCCTTTCAAGAAGACCATATTCTGTTTTCAGGGCCTCAAACGATTTCATGTGCCCTTCCCGGGTCAGCACCTGCAGTAAGTACTCCAATCCCCGCTTTTTCCATTTCCTGAATGTCCCATACATACTGCTCGGCCTAAAGGCCAGGTTGTCACAAATGGGCAAATATGGCGAGATCTTTGTTGAAAAATGATGCATCCTGCTAACCCATTTCCAGGTTGCTGCCGCTGTTCTCATAATCAGGGATTGTTGCAAGACCTGTGGTACGGGTGCCCCAGTCGAGTGTAAGTAATTGCTAAAATGAGTCCCTAAAGTTAAACTCAGTTCCACAGCAGTATCTGAAAAGTCACTTATTCCTCGGAACCAATCGTTTATATTTCTCATTCCACAAGCCACATTGAAGTACCGCACACTCAAAAGTCCTAATCCTCCATACTCCACTGGCACGCACAACACCTTCATCGGCAAGCGAGCTTTTTTGCCCCGCCATAAGTAATGTTGAATCATTCTATCCAGTTTTTTCTCATCCTTCTTCTTCAGGTATAACGGCATTGTTTGTAGAACATATAGCCACCTCGGGGCCATTACCATGTTGTATAGGGCTATTCTGCCCAACAAAGAGAGAGGCAGTGTTGTCCACGTTTGTAGGCTATTTCTAGTATCTGTTAGCAGTCTTTGTATGTTAAGGTCATAGAGTTCTTTACTCTCTGCAGAAACCAAGACTCCCAAATATTTGAATTTACCTTGAGCTACCTGGAAAGGTATCTGCCCCCCCCCTGCTCCCCCCTCTCCCTCTCCCCCCACCTGCAGCACCACTGATTTTGATACATTTAACTTAAATCCTGAAATATGACCATACTGTCTAATACGTTCTAATAGAACCTTTGTAGATCTCTGCGGGTTGGTCAGCGTTAGCAATAGGTCATCCGCATATGCCAGCACTTTAATTGACCGCTCCCCCACCTGGACCCCTTCTACTTTCTGCTCCGCCTTCAGCGTGCGCAGCAGAGGCTCCAATGCCAGCACAAACAGCAGGGGAGAGAGGGGGCAACCCTGCCTTGTGCCCCGCTTTATTTCGAATTCGTTACCTTTCATGCCATTAACTAACACTCGCGCTGTGGGGTGACAGTAGAGAACCCTAATTATGTCTAGAAATTTGCTAGTGATACCCATATGTTCAAGCGCCTGAAATAGGTAACCCCATTGCACCCGATCAAACGCTTTTTCCGCGTCTAGGCTTAATATCCAAGCCGGCTCAGCTTTCTCTATGCATACCGCCATTGCCATAAGCAATCTGCGAACATTTTGTGTAGATTGCCGACCTCTCACAAACCCCACCTGTTCAGTACCTATCAATCGAGGTAGGCAGTCAGCTAGTCTTTCAGCCATCACTTTGGCTAAGATTTTAATATCTACATTAAGTAGTGAAATCGGCCTGTATGCGTCTGCACTGTCTGGTGACCTGCCCGGCTTGGGAAGTAATGTAATTAGAGCCTGGTTTGCATATGCAGGGAATTGGCCCGTATCTATTACACCCTCATAGTACTCCAACAAGGAGGCCAACGCTTCCGGGGCCAGCATTTTATAATATTCCCCCGTATACCCATCCGGGCCCGGAGCCGACCTAAGCTTTAACCCCTTAATCGTTCTTTTCAGTTCCTCTAAGGTCAAAGGAGCGTTCAAACCTTCTTGTTCTTCTTCAGTTAGCCTATCCAAGCCAGCTTTCCTCAAGTATTGCTCTATTATTTGTGCTTCACTTGAGGGCCCAGCTGTATATAGTTTGGCATAATGCTCATCAAATATTTGTGCAATTTCCTCCCTAGAGTGTACCAAGGACCCCGCCTGATTCCTGACCGCTACTATGGCCCTAGACCCCCCCCAATTCTTGATCACTTTTACCAACAAGGGTCCTGCTTTATTCCCAAATCTACTTAGCTTATATTTATAATATATAGCGGATCGTGTCTCTCGCTCATGCAGGAGGGTGTTCAACGCTATCTGGACCGCCCGCACTCTTTCTAAAGACTCAGGAGTGGGTTTACGCATGTGTGTGCGTCTAGCTCTCTGAAATTGCTTCTCTAGGTGTAGGATACTAGCTTGTTGTCGCTTACGCCGGGCACTACAATATGCAATAATATCTCCCCGTATCACAGCCTTGGAAGCACTCCAAAACAGCACCGGTTGTGTTTCTGCATGAACCCCATTAGTATTAAAATATGTGTCCCACTTCTCCTGTAAATATGTCTGAAAGCGCGCATCCCCATGTAGATATGCCGGGAACTGCCATCCCTTACCCCCTTCCCTATCCGCCGGGACAGCCATATCCAGCCACACCAGCGCATGGTCAGAGACTTCCTCCGGACCCACCTCTGTGGCCCGCATCCAGGGAAACATGGAGAATTCTAACAGTATATAGTCTAAACGAGCTAGTGTACCATGTGCCCGTGATCTATGAGTGTATTCTCTATCCCCAGGGTGTAGTGTTCTCCAGACATCCACCAACCCCAACAGCTTCCGAAAAGCACTGAAATCTTTGCGCCTTTGACCTTGATAGTGTGGTGAGGTGGGGCTCGAGGTATCTATCTCAGGATCCGAGACCATATTAAAATCCCCAACCACCATCAGTTTCGCCATTTTATACTGCAAACAGGCGCTTCCTAAGGTCGCATAGAAGCCGGGTATGTACTCATTCGGGCCATATACATTTACCAGCAGAAACTCCACTCCTTGTATCCAAATCTTTAAAATAAGATATCTCCCCTGCCCACCCTGGGCTAACACCTCTACTTTACACGGAAGTCCTTTTCTAATCAAGACCGCCAGGCCCCCCCTCCTCCCCTGCGCATCCACTGCATAACACTCTCCCACCCAAGTCTTTTTCAGTTTAGCATGTTCTTGGCCATTCAGCCGTGTCTCCTGCAGACACGCTATGTCTGCTTTATGTCTACGCAGCGCTTGCAAAATCTTATAACGTTTCGTGGGGGTGCTAATCCCCCCCACATTCCACGTTATTATCCGTACTGGCATGATGATCCTAAAACTGCCTCCGCGACCAACCCTTGGGCTCCTGCATGTGTACCTACATCTGCTAATTCTACATATCTCCATCTTCTGTGCACATTTAGTCTGGTGATACGTGATAACTCCCCCTTCCAACCGCCCTTCCCCCCCCCAATCCCACCCGCCCATGCTTCCTTTTATCTATCCCCTTTTCCATACTCTAGGCCTCACCTAGCTATGGAACTGTATCACATTTTTCGGCTACTGCCCCCCACCCTTCATGTTCAATATGTGTGGATTGCTTTTCGCTCTACTCACGTACAGTCCAAACTCTGCTCCCCTTCTATTTCAGGGCCTGCTATCAGATTCTTGCCCTGTTCCCATGATATCTTTGTCCCGGAGGAATTTCCTCGCAGCCTCCACTGTTGGAAATGTATGCCACTGGTCCTGCAACTGCACCTTTAATTGTGCTGGATATTGTAAGGCAAAACGAATTTTTTTGTTAATTAGTGCAGTGCACAGAGGGTGGAAGTGTTTACGTTTGGCTTGTACCTCTGCTGAGAAATCTTGGAAGATTAAAACGTTCCTCCCATTATA
Organism: Microcaecilia unicolor; assembly: GCF_901765095.1. NCBI lineage: Eukaryota > Metazoa > Chordata > Amphibia > Gymnophiona > Siphonopidae > Microcaecilia > Microcaecilia unicolor. Next base: position 24,210 of record NW_021963549.1, on the reverse strand, counting down.
CTTGAAAGTCTCTCTCTTCATACGAAAGCCCTGTAAAATTTCCTGCTTGTGTCTGTAATTTAACAGCTTTGCTACCACCACTCGGGGTCTTCCCTGCGCCTCCATCTTTCTCCCCGCTCGGTGGGCCCGCTCCACCACCACTGGCCCCATAGAGTCTGTTAAAGCCAATTCTTTCGCTAGCCATGTTTCCAGCCATACCTCCAGATTACGTTCCGGGAGCGATTCAGGGAGTCCCACCAGTCTAATATTATTTCTACGTGAGCGATTCTCCAAGTCTTCCAACTTGGAGGTATGCGTGTCCATCTGCTGCTGTAGACTAGTGATATCCGGCCCATATGCACGTGTCTCATCTTCCATCGCTGCTATACGCACTTCGGCGTCGCTCACACGGGTTTGCAGGCCTGCCAGCGCGGTTTGGATCCCTTCTAGTTTTCTATCTAGCGCTGCCCATTTCGGCTCCCACGCTCTAGTCATCGCGGAAGTAAGCTGTTCTAGCTGCGCTTCTGAGAACACCACCGGCGCCCCATGTGCGCCGTCCGCCATTTTGTTTTCGCCGATCGCGGCTTTGTTTTTCTCTTTTTTCGTAGTCTTCGGTGCCTTGATCGCGGGCGTACTACGAAGATATTTATCCATGTGGTGTTCACACGCTTCGGTGTGAAAGGACACTTCGAGTGCAATCCTTAATTTATGTATTTTGCGGGTGAGGGTTCGGGAGCCCAAGCAACCTGCTGCCGCTTAGCTCATAGCACCACGTGATCGCCCTCTTGTATGGTTTTAAAGTTACCTTTCAGTATTCTCACTGTGAAATCACTGGTACACTGCCAGCTAGCACATTTGCTTATTTCCGATCTGATGAAGAAGGGCAACCTTCGAAAGCTAATCAAGAAATGTATTAAGTTATGTCCAATAAAAAAAGGTATCATCTTATTTTCTTTTCCATGTTTTATTTTGTTTGATTTCTATTGATAGCAATTTCCTGAAAGAGAAAGGGCAGCTATGTGCGCACTGGATAGCGGTGAGCAGCAGAGAAACAGGGGCAAAGGCCAGCTAGGCTGCTTCCCAAATGCCTTAATGACAGCTCCGAACTGGCATAGGGTTTGCAGCGATGAGGGTGATTTTGTTCTGCGCTCTGTTCTTCGAGCATTGAAGAGGAATAGGAAATGGCCTCATTTGCATGCTTTTGACTACATTAGCATGCTGCTTGCGCTGATCGTAGGCGAGCTTGTTTCCCACAGTAAGGGCCATTGAACAGGTGCTAGTCAAGCACTAATGGCCTTTAACGCCCGTTATTACTTCTGAGCATCGGGCCCTGAGTGCAGTTTTAGTGTTCGGATAGCTGTATTTGCTATGTAAGTTTATCCAAGTGAATAGCTTTAGAAAACTGCCTTTCCAAGAATTCTAAAGCTAAATTATTTCAAATGTTTGCTTTGTGGCCTCTAGCGAAGGCGACTTCTTTCATCATCAAATGTTGTCTTTGATTTTTATGGTTAACACTTATGGTGTGCCAGCTTTTCACTTCTTCCTGCTTCTGGATGTTGATCATTTTTTCATGTCATTGCTCCAGACTGTTCTCTGCTTTCTTCTTCTCTCTCTCTCTCTCTTTCTTGTCCACTTATCCTGCCCTCCAGTTCTGAAGTGTCTCATTTGCTATCAGAGCTTCTGAATACATGACCAACTAATCCTGTTTTCCCTTGTATTGAATCTTTTTTGGCTCTTCTTTTAAAAGTCCGTCTGATAGTGATTGAGCTAGATTGTGCTGGAGATTTCTTACATTTTGCTAAGCTGCTATTGAACAGATAATTAGAAAGATAAATCTGATTTCTGTTTGTTTAGACTTGTGTACTGCCATCCTCTCCTTATGGGAACCCAATACAATTAACATAAAACAACAATAAAACATAAAACTTATCGACATGGAATAATAAAACCAAAACAAAACATTCCCTCATAAAACGGATGAATTTAGACTCTGGTTTCAAATACAGAAGTAAGAAATCGGGATGTGTGTGCAAAATCAATTAAATGTATGTTAACCTGGCTGTTAAGCTGAGTATATGTTACAAAATATTTTAACGGATAAAACTTTTTAAAAATCAAACGTGTGAAATAAACTTAAGAAAGTTCAAAAGTGTGGAACTGTAAAAACAAACCAAAATTTTTTTTTTGCCAGTAGAGTCCCCAAAAGGAAATTTGTTGCACATTTCAAGCACCTGGCAGGTTAATGTGGACTAAATACTCTTTTGTCTGAATTGTGTTTTATTGGTGAGGAGGGTGAAGGCATGTGGAGACCACAGGCATCACTAACTGGTATCTTAGGGACAGGTGATCAAAACTCTGGCACTATTCTGAATAGTGCCGGAACAGCGCAGACGAACAACGCTGTAATGCTCAAAGCTAATAAGATGCAAATATAGGCGCGCTCACAGCTTTGAGCATTAGGGAGTTCGGCGGGAAGATTGCGCTTGGCGCATGTGCAGAAGAGTTCAGCAGTAAGCTCAGCTCCTGTGCCATGTACCAGGTAGAACTCAATGTGAAGTACATGTTGGCGTCTGTTTTCTACAGTCTAAATATAAGCGTTTTTTTTCTGGGTGCTTATATTTAGTGGAGGAGTGGCCTAGTGGTTAGGGTGGTGGACTTTGGTCCAGGGGAACTGAGGAACTGAGTTCGATTCCCACTTCAGGCACAGGCAGCTCCTTGTGACTCTGGGCAAGTCACTTAACCCTCCATTGCCCCATGTAAGCCGCATTGAGCCTGCCATGAGTGGGAAAGTGCGGGGTACAAATGTAACAAAAATAAAATAGATACTATTGGAGATTCTACATGGAATGTTGCTACTATTGGAGATTCTACATAGAATGTTAATGTTGCTATTCCACTAGCAACATTCCATGTAGAAGCCTGCCCTTGCAGCCGCGCAGGCTTCTGTTTCTGTGAGTCTGATGTCCTGCACCTACGTGCAGGACGTCAGACTCACAGAAACAGAAGCCTGCGCGGCTGCAAGGGCAAGCTTCTACATGGAATGTTGCTAGTGGAGGAGTGGCCTAGTGGTTAGTGTGGTGGACTTTGGTCCTGAGGAACTGAGTTCGATTCCCACTTCAGGCACAGACAGCTCTCCTTGTGACTCTGGGCAAGTCACTTAACCCTCCATTGCCCCATGTAAGCCGCATTGAGCCTGCCATGGGTGGGAAAGCGCGGGGTACAAACGTAACAAAAATAAATAAAATAAAAATAGATGCAAGTAACAGACACCAGTGTGTGCTTTGTTCTTTTTTTTTTTTTTTTAAGCATGGCCGCTTTAAATGTAGGATGAGAACACCAATGTGTGCTTCACGTTTGGGTCTGCTGTTCTCACAACCAATGCTCATGGGCTTCCTTCGGCTTCCAAAAGCAATCAAAACCGGTAGATTTTACAGAAAAAAATCATGAGAGAGAAGCATGAGCATCATGGGAAATCCTCTCTTCCAACACCCTAATGCCTGCTCTGACCTGGCGGGTTTTTTTTTTTTTTTTTTTTTTACAAAGCTAAGGCACCTTTGTTTCGGGTGCTCTTTTCTGATCATGGGGAGGAATACAAAATGATCTAATTTCATTGAGCTTGACTAAATTTGCATGATATCTGTGCTAAGGCCTGGCAAGCTCATTGTTTGCTGCGCCAAACCCCTCTGATCATTCTGTGCTGGTAAATACGAGCGCTAGTACGGCACTAATGGCCTTACACGCCCGCGTTTACTTTTGCTCATCAGGGCCTTATTTAGCCAATTTATCGTCCTTTCAATGTTGAGTTCAACAGAAGCCAGAATATGTTTGCATTTGTAAAATAAAAGATGCATGTTTTGTATTATGGCTGCAGCTTATGTTTTAAAATGCTTTCTTCTCTTGACTTCACAAATAGAAAAATCACTTGGGTAAGTCAAGTTTTACACGAATTGATGCTCTTCTTGCTGTTATTTCTCAGTAGTGTTTAAAATGGCACAACAGAAATTTTTTTTAAAAAGCTATACAGGAGCAGAGGATGACAAATTTGACTTCCAGCCTGGGAGAAAATGCTCTAAGGTTCTTTATTTATAGGCACCAGAAAAATGACCCGACATGGGTCTGTGTTTAATTTATATTCATTGTATTTATGTTTTATATATTTTTTATGCAAGATTTGACATTCTATTTTATTTCTGTATGCAGTGGTTCTTGTGACCCCTGAGACGTGCGGCTGCATCCGCCAAAGCACGGACTTGTGTCTGGTCATTTCTCTGGTGCCTTTAAATAAAGAACCTTTGAACGTTCTCTTCTAGGCTGGAAGTCAGTTTGTCTAGGCTGGAAGTCAGTTTGTCGCCCTCTGCTCCTGTGTGGCTTTTCTTTGGTGTTCCGTAGAGGGTTTGTCCTGCTTCTCCTTTATAACAGAAATTAGCACAGCTTTTTAGAATTATGTGGGTCTGAGAGAAGGTGGAAGCGGTTAGAGAGCAATGAACTTCCCCTCGGTAACTTATAATCAAGATGATAATTTTGAATTACTCTTGTCAAAGAAGAAATCTCTAAAGCTGTTAGATTAAATTACAAGTATTCTTGTTTTCTGCAAACAAGTTCTATGCAGATTACATTTTTAAAAAGACCAGACAGTCACTGGGAATAACAGATCAGTATAAACAACCAGCTGGCAACTCTCCAAGGCACATTATTTAAGCAAATATTGCCTAAACAAATAGGCTTGCAACGATTTCCTAAAAAATGAATAATTCTGTACAGTTTTCACCTATATTGTTTAACATCTTTATGAGTTCTCTGGGGGGGGGGGGGGGGGGGTTGCCTTAACATCATCGTTTTATGTTTGTTCGTATGCAGATGACGTTTTTATTTTAGTTAAACTCAAAATAATACAGGGAGTGCAAACTTTTGTAAATCTATAAATGCCAGATTGTTTGCACAATTAGTTTGCGGGCGCTTTCCACCTTATAATGACAATTAAACAAATGGAACCTCAAATCCCCCAGTAGCGGAAATTTCAATACAGAACCTACCACTACCAACATAGGGGTCCGTTTATTATCATAGGTTCCTTAAGGGACAGAAGAGGAGGAAAACCAATCGCTCAAAAAAACTCACTCTAAGGGGTAGATGCATCAAGCAAACGTAAAAAAATCAAAATCGTTAAAGGCCCTAACGATTTTTAAAAAACGAAGAATGCACCAAAAAAAAAAAGTCACACATGCTCAGATCGGTATAGAAACGTACAATGTATCAAAGAATCACAATACACATCGTTAATCGGCCCCCAAATCATGTGCAGAGCAGCCAAGCGTTATGTTAGCTGCTCTGCGCATGCCACAAACAGTCAAAACACAGTCAAATCACAAGCACATGGCTCCCAAATCAAAACAAAAAGAAAAAAAAAGGGTCGGGAGGGGGCAAGGGCGCTCACCAGGAGCGTCCTGTACGGACGGCCTTGCCCCCCCCCCCCGCTGCTCCCCACTTTCCGCCGCTCCCCCCCACCCCGAAAAAGCAAAATTCGAGCAGCTCCTGCCCCCCTCCCTTCCTCACTACTCTCTCACCTCAGCTCCGCCTCCCGACATCCTCCGTCCTGTGCCCCGCCCCCTTTTGGGGTCGTCGCCGCCATTCCCCTCCTCCATCGGGCCCCCCTCCCTCTTACCGGGCCCGTGCAGCGCCTCTCTCCTCTGTCCGAAGGCGCTGCACGGGCAAGAAGAAAGCCTGATGCCTGCCTTCGCCCAGCTTCGATGGCACGTCTTTCTCCTGCTGGGCCCGCCCCTGTCTGACGTCGGTTACCTACGTAGGTTACTGACGTCAGACAGGGGCGGGCGCAGCAGGAGAAAGACGCGCCATCGAAGCTGGGCGAAGGCAGGCAGCCAGGCATCAGCTTTCTTCTTGCCCGTGCAGCGCCTTCGGACAGAGGAGAGAGGCGCTGCACGGGCCCGGTAAGAGGGAGGGGGGCCCGATGGAGGAGGGGAATGGCGGCGACGACCCCAAAAGGGGGCGGGGCACAGGACGGAGGATGTCGGGAGGCGGAGCTGAGGTGAGAGAGTAGTGAGGAAGGGAGGGGGGCAGGGGCTGCTCGAATTTTGCTTTTTCGGGGTGGGGGGAGCGGCGGAAAGTGGGGAGCAGCGGGGGGGGGGGGCAAGGCCGTCCGTACAGGACGCTCCTGATGAGCGCCCTTGCCCCCTCCCGACCCTTTTTTTTATTTTTATTTATTTATGTTTTTCTGACGTCCTTTGGACCAATCACAGCGCTTTTAGCTCTGCTAATGCGCTGGGATTGGCTCAAAGTTTGTTTATTTTTTCTCTTAATGATTTTTCCTGGCACAGAGCTGTCCTAACGAGTGGTCCAGACCTGTCGTTAGTTTTCCTGCCTTTTTCCTGCGTAAAGGCAATCGGAAAAGGTTAGTGCATGTCGTTTCAATGGGGTTTTCACACTAATTGCTCATCTCCATTCCGTTTTCGTTAGCTGCTGGCTTCCTCGGTAAAAGCCCTTTGATGCATGCAACGGATCAAATTTTCCTCGTTGGAGAGTCATTAAAGGCTCATTTAGCTTTAGTGCATCTGCCCCTAAGTGAGAAAAACGAACGACTTAAAAAACCTCCTCCTGTTCCTTACTAACGCCTAATGTGGAGTACGCCAATCACCAAACTAAACAAACATGTCCTAAGACAATTGTATCCATTGTTCACCACCCTTCTGAACTAAAAGCCCCCCAGGAAAACAACATCCATCTTCTAGATCTCTTAGACCCCCCAAGGAAAACAAAATTTTAACAGCTTGGGTATTTGGGTACTTAGCTGCAAGGCATAAATCAGTCCAGATCCTTACGGAACCTATGATAATAAACGGACCCCTATGTTGGTAGTGGTAGTTCTGTATTGAAATTTTCGCTACCGGGGGATTTGAGGTTCCATTTGTTTAATTGTCATTATAAGGTGGATAGCGCCCGCAAACTAATTGTGCAAACAATCTGGCATTTATATTTTTATTTTAGTACCATTAGAATCTGAAGGTGTTGATAGAGAGCATTTAATTATAAATTGTATAGAAAGAGCACATTACTGGGCTTTTCCTGAATTTGCTGAAACTTAATGCAGCAAAACCTTTTGGTACCTCTCTAGCAAATATTCCAAAGAGCTTTATGCTCAATTCAGGGGAATGTTTGGGATCTGAAACTTCATCTGGAGTTCTTGGTTTTATTTTGGATTCACAGTTAAAAATGGAGAATCATAGTAGATGATGGCAGAAAAAAAAATCTGCATGGTCCATCCAGTCTGCCCAACAAGATAAACTCATATGTGCCACTTTTTGTGTATACCTTACTTTGATTTGTACCTGTCTTTTTCAGGGCACAGACCATATAAGTCTGCCCAGCACTATCCCCGCCTCCCGACCACCAGCCCCGCCTCCCACCACCGGCTCTGCCACCCAATCTCGGCTGAGCTCCTGAGGATCCATTCCTTCTGAGCAGGATTCCTTTATGTTTATTCCACGCATGTTTGAATTCTGTTACCGTTTTCATTTCCACCACCTCCCGCGGGAGGGCATTCCAAGCATCCACCACTCTCTCTGTGAAAAAATACTTCCTGACATTTTTCTTGAGTCTGCCCCCCTTCAATCTCATTTCATGTCCTCTCGTTCTACCGCCTTCCCATCTCCAGAAAAGGTTCGTTTGCGGATTAATACCTTTCAAATATTTGAACGCCTGTATCATATCACCCCTGTTTCTCCTTTCCTACAGAGTATACATGTTTAGGTCCACAAGTCTCTCCTCATACGTCTTGTAACGCAAATCCCATACCATTCTGGTAGCTTTTCTTTGCACCGCTTCAATTCTTTTTACATCCTTAGCAAGATATGGCCTCCAAAACTGAACACAATACTCCAGGTGGGGCCTCACCAACGACTTATACGGGGGCATCAACACCCCCTTTCTTCTGCTGGTCACACCTCTTTCTATTCAGCCTAACAACCTTCTAGCTATGGCCACCACCTTGTCACACTGTTTCGTCGCCTTCAAATCCTCAGATACTATCACCCCAAGATCCCTCTCCCCGTCCGTACCTATCAGACTCTCACCGCCTAACACATACGTCTCCCGTGGATTTCTATTCCCTAAGTGCATCACTTTGCATTTGTTCGCATTGAATTTTAATTGCCAAACCTTAGACCATTCTTCTAAAAATGTTTTGAGAGGATTTTTGTAAGCTTCGAGATCTTAGGGCAATAAGAACATCTTTTTTTCCTGATCAATCATGACTTGGTGCAAGTGATTATTTTGCTCCAAATAGATTATTGTAGTTCATTGTACTTTGGTATCCATCAGACTTCTCAGGTACGGTTGCAGCTCTTGCAGAATTGCTCTTGCTAGGCAACGTTTTTGCCGGAAGAAGTGTGATCATGCTACCCCACTGCTGTGGGTTTTACACTGGTTGCCTGTAAAGGCTAGAGTTTTATTTTAAGGTAGCTAATCTTATTTATAAGATTTTTTTATGGGTATTTCCTTTGGATCATATGTTTCTGTTAACCTATCTGACCGTTTGTCAACCCGGAAGGGGGACTGTCTGTTTCAGCGTTGGTCTCCATTTTGGGACATGTTGACTCCGACAGCCCGCAGTAGGATTTTGAATGGTTAAGCCCGCAGGGAGGGGGGGTAGTGGGGGATGGGAGGTGGGGGTGGAGAACTGGGAGGGTAGGAATGAAGATAGAGCGCTGATTGAATAAAGGAAAAGGATGTGATATTCACAATACATACTGTTACTGTGCTACCTTGACGTTAGTAAGGGAGGGGGGGAGCAAAATGTTAAAATTATGATGGCAGACTGTAACTCAGTTCAATGCAAACTTGTGTATTTACTTCTAGGTAATACTGTTATGCTAATTGTTATTTATGTTGGAATGGTCATCAATAAAAATGTTTAAAGGAAAGATTTTCTGTTGCCTTATTTCTGTTCCTTATATATGGAACTTCAGATTCATGTGACAGGGACCACCTATTCCATTGTTTTTCAACTGGTGTGCTCCCCAGGTGTGTCATGGGAGTTGGCCAACTTAATTTGTGGAACGGAGTGTACCTTTTACGTTTTCTTATCTCTAGTGGTCAGCAGCACTACGCAGCGATTCATACAGCCTGCCTGCACCAACCTTGGAGCCTTCTATGTGATGTAACTTCCTGCTTCCACCTAGTCGGGAAGTATCAGAGAGAAGGCTCTGGGGTTGGTGCGAGCAGGCTGAATGAATTGCTGCTTGCTGCCGCCGACCGCTAAAAACAAGAAAAGAAGAGAAGGCAAATGCTGGACTGCTGGTGAGTAGGGTGGAGAAGGTAAATGGTGGACTATTTGTGATGGTGGGGCGGGGAAGAGAAGGTAAATGCTGGACTATATGTGAGGGTGTGGGGGAGGGGGGGAAGAGAAGGTAAGTGCTGGATCTTGTGTGGGGGTGTGCATTGATAATTTTAGCACCGTGTAAGTGTTCTGTGAGATGAAAAAGGCTGAAATTTTCTGACCTTATTCCCTTATGATCAGACTGAAAAATATAAAGCTATAATGGGACTAGCTGAATTCATGTAAAATGTATCTATATTTTTTTTACAGTGTGGTCCTATACTGTTCTCTCATATCCTTGTGTTTCTTAAAGAGTGAAAAAACATCATCTAACTCTACCCTACAGCTATTCCTCTTGTATTTATGTTTTACAAATATCCTAGTGATGTGCTTGGAGTTCAAATAAGGTTCAGTGCAGCAATGCCTGCTTTCCTCCGACTCACAGCTAATACCCAAGAGCTTTCAGACACTTCAGAGACTAGTATTTCTTCCAGAACCAAGCAGAAATCATAATGGAAATGAGCATGAGTGATTTTTTTTCTTAGCCAACAGAGTTATCTGAAGTAATGGGCTCTTGTCTCAGTTCAGTCTTTGAGAATTCCCTTAACCTATTTGGGTTTTAGGATACCCATAATGAATATGCAGGATACTGGGCAAGATGGGACTGTTGGTCTGACCCAGTATGGCTATTCTTATATTCTCATGAGATGCCTGTGCGTTGCCTGTATTGTATGAAAACACATTGCATGCATATTCATTGTGGATATCCTGAAGCAGTGGCGTAGACACAGGTGGGCCGGGGCCCATCCACTTAGGGCTCAGGCCCACCCATTTAGTGCTATCTAATGGGGATCCCAAGCTGCGCCAGCTGAAGACCTCCCCCTGATGGTGCTGAAAACACTGCTCTCCACTTCAGCAGTCTAAGCTTCCTAAGCTGCTGATACTGGGGGGGGGGGGGGGGGGGGGGGGGGGGGGAGAGAACACTTGGTGCCCCCCCCACTTCTTGACTATGCCCACCCAAAATCTGCTGTCTGGCTACGCCCCTGTCTGAAGACCAGATTGGCTAGTGGTTGAGAATTATTGATTCAAAAATCTTTGCTAGTGTTGCTGATTCTTGCTGGAAAGATTGACCGTAATTTTGTACTCTAATTCAAAGTGCATCGATGAATCAAGATATCTCTTTGTTTCTTCTTTAATCAGGGGTCTGTGTGACGTACTAGGTGGATAAGATTGCTGCCAAGAGCAGCGTCTTCCAGGGGTTAAAAAGCACCCCTGTCAGCCTCACCCATTTCTTCCGTACCTTGCCCTTGGTCCTTCTGCCTTTACCATATATGTGACCATTTTTCTCTTTCCTTTTCTTTCAAAGCAATTGGTTAACCCTAGGACCTGTTATCACTGACACATAGGCTGGCCGTAGTGACGGTGCCCTTCCCTTGATCATAAGGACTGTGAACCAGCGCTAATCGGCCTCTGCATTGGTCCCATTATTTTTTCCTGCTATATACAGCTTTCCATTTCGACAGGACGCTTATGCAAGAGGAGGCAGGTGTCGCCACAAGCACTGAGCAGGTGCTGACATAGTTCCTGAGGCTTATATGAGGAAGACTTAAGAGGTTGGGGCTCCTCAGCTTCGAATAGGACACAGCTGATTGGGGGGGATATGATAGAAGTCTACAAAATCCTGAGTGGAGCAAATTGGGTAAACGTGAATCGACTGTGTACAAAGATTAGAGGACACTCAGGAGTCCTTTTACAAAGACACGCTAGCATTTTTAGCGCGTACTAAAAATAAGCACATGCTAAATGCCAGAGACGCCCATATATTCCTACGAGCATCTCTAGCGGTTTCATGCGCGCTAATCATTAGCACGTACTAAAACTGGAAAAGGTTGCAGCGAAGGGCGACAAAAATGATAGCGAGGATCAAAGGCTTGTACTGGTGTGGAGATGATAAACAGCTGAAATGACCATTGGATACACATATTGCCTCGATAGCCTTCCTCACACAGGACAGGAGTTTGTACCTGGAACAGCGTTGAAAGATTTTGTGCAGAGATCTGCAATTTTGATATAGTGGACTTTGAACAGCAGAGTTTCCTTAAAGAAGCACTTTTGAAGAAAGTGCGGGGGTAGCACGTGAAGTGACATTCCACGTGTTCTATAGAACTATTGAACTATCATACAGCGTTGTTTATAATAATGTATAAATTAATTGTTAGATCTGTAATAAGCCAGGTATGAATGCTGCGGAGTGCTGTGGATGTGAGTGTCGGCGGCAGTAGGTTGTTTTTTGATTGAACACATATGGTTTAATAAATTACAAATTATATTTAATCAGTGATTTTGGAAGTACTGTGTGTGATTAGTAGTTTGGTGGTACTCTGATTATTAATTAATCCCTCTATTGGAAGATAATTAAGACAGCCTTTTTGCTGTTCACCTTTATCCACTTAATGGGTTAGTGGACTGAATATCACCACTATCAGTTAAGTGCTGGTCCGTCCAAACTCCACTTCTGACTACCCTGGCACTAACTGGACATCTCCTAGGAGGTCACAGCATTACCCACTTAAGTGCTGCTGAATATTGCCAGATGGTCAGTTCAGTGGAGTTTAACTAGATAGATTCAACCCTTTTGAATAGCGGGCCCATAGCTTATGTGGGGGAAGGAAACATGAAGAAAATACCCAAAACTGTTGAATGTCGCTAATGAGAAATAGAAACATCAAAAAAACCAAAGTTGTGTCACACCTGGTAGAAACTAATGATAGATGGTATAAAAAAAGAGAATTTATTTGGGTTGAACGCGTGCATTTTTATCAGTAGCTCAAGTTGTTACCTACAATCTAATTGTATACTCGAGGGAATGAAGGGATAAGTGAACTTGCCCAAGGTCATGAGGAGGGGCAGTGGGATTCTAACCCTGGTTTCCCTGGTCCTCAGCCTGCTGCTGTAACCACTAGATACCATACAAATAATACTCTGTAATATCTCTAGATATGTTATTATCTGTGCAAAGGCTTAATTTATGTTAAATGTGGACATCATTCTCTTTTATCTTTTGTATAAGGGTGATCTGCAAATTCATTTTAATGAACATTTTAACTAAAATATGTTGTACTGTTTAATTTTAAGGAAATTTAATTAAATGTAGCAGAGTAGTATGAGACATACTATGCCTCAACGGAGTCCTCATTTACATAAAATTTGATCTTTTTCCCACATCAAATACAAATACCTACAAATCTGTTTTGTAAAATATTATAAAAAGGGAACCTTTTGAGGCTGTGGGGAAGAGCGAGAAATGCAGAAACCTAGGAAAAGCATTTACTTTGTCAGTTCAGTATTACCTACAAAACTTTCAGACAGTATTACACAAAATTATGATGAACCAGCCACATCTTCAAAACCTTTAACATCACTATAACTTCACCCATTCCAAACAACATCATCATTTTGTCTGAGCTATTTTGTCTTGTATGTGGAAAAAAGGGTTCTTAAACTTTGGGTAAGGAGGCGGAGGAGTGGCCTAGTGGTTAGAGTGGTGGACTTTGGTCCTGGGGAACTGGGTTTGATTCCCACTGCAGGCACGGGCAGCTCCTTGTGACTCTGGGCAAGTCACTTAACCCTCCATTGCCCCAGGTACAAATAAGTACCTGTATATACAATGTAAACCCCACAGAGAGGCAGCATATCAAGTCCCAGTTCCCTTTCCCTATTTCAGATTCTACATGGAATGTTTCTACTATTGGAGATTCTACATGGAATGTTGCTACTATTGGAGATTCTACATGGAATGTTAATGTTGCTATTCCACTAGCAACATTCCATGTAGAAGCCTGCCCTTGCAGCCGCGCAGGCTTCTGTTTCTGTGAGTCTGACGTCCTGCACGTACGTGCAGGACGTCAGACTCACAGAAACAGAAGCCTGCGCGGCTGCAAGGGCAGGCTTCTATGTGGAATGTTGCTAGTGGAGGAGTGGCCTAGTGGTTAGTATGGTGGACTTTGGTCCTGGGGAACTGGGTTCGATTCCCTCTTCAGGCACACGCAGCTTCTTGTGACTCTGGGCAAGTCACTTAACCCTCCATTGCCCCAGGTACAAATAAGTACCTGTCTACAATATGTAAGCCGCATTGAACCTGCTATGAGTGGGAAAGCGCGGGGTACAAATGTAACAAAAATAAAAATAAATAAAAACTATATTTCACATATGGAAATTTACATTTTTCTTCCCATCTTGTACTGCCACCAACCAGGCATTTTGTTGTCTTTTGAAATGAAACAAAATCCTTTTTCATATTTTCCACTCCCTCCTGGTTGTCCACTCCATTACAAATCTTGATATAACCCACAATAAATGCAAACCTTACCTTTTAACCCTTTGGCACGGCCGCTCACAAATATATTGAACAGAATCGGCCCCAGCACAGATCCTTGAGGCACTCCGCTACTAACCTTTCCTTCCAGTGCTTTGCAGTGTGAGTCCTGAAGCCTAGAGGATCCTGTGTCCTTCAGGACTGCATGTGGCCTCCATTTGGACTGCTGATGGGAGTGTGATCTCAGTGCAACCAAAGCATTGCTGCTACTTATTTCTATAGTGCTATCGGACATACACAGCGCCAGACACAGACACGTAAGCACTGTCAGCAGGACCAGTGCCAAGAGTATTAGGCACCTTTGACAAACCTTCAGCTTTGCTTCACCACCCACGCCAAATTAACTGTCTAGTCCCCTAGCCCCTCTCCCTCAAAGATTCTGATAATTAAACTCAAAAATCATTATTACCCCTACATTACCCTTCCCAGAATAATCATGCATAAAATGGACATCATACTTTGAGAGATATTCTTATTTGGTGAATTCTTCGCCACTCTTGGTGATTTAATCTTTTTAGTTAATTAGCTAAGTTAATTATTTATTTCAAAATGAGTCATCTTACTGCTTGGATGTTTTTACCTATTATTGTTTTGTGTTTTCATTATAGTTCTCTTTTTGTAATTTGCTTTAAAATTTTGATGTAAGCCACATTGAATCAGAACTTGTTTGGAACAATGCAGGGTACAAATAAATGCCATAAATAAATAAATGTATGTGTTTGATACTTCCTTGGGTAAAAGTACATGCTGATGGATTGATGGATTTTTGTTTTTGTTCAGCTTTCAGGACCTATTGTTTTGTCTTGACTCTAACAGCTGCTCTTTGTTTCTCCCAGGTACTACTGCCCTGGGTTACTGCCTAGTTTGCTTGATGCTTAAGCTGGCCCTGAGTGTAGGTCTTCCTTTCCAAAGTTAACCTACTAATTTTTCATTTTTCATTTTTATAGCACTACTAGATGTATGCAGTGCTGTACACATTATATGCAGGTACTTTTTCTGTCCATAGAGGGCTCACAATCTAAGTTTTTGTATGTTGGGCAATGGAGGGTTAAGTGACGACCAAGGTCACAAGGAGCTGCAGTGGGAATTGAACCCAGGTTGACAGAATAATCACACAATAACACCAGTGTCGCCCTTCTAGATCTGAGTCTGTCCTTTTAGAAGTAACTATCAGTTATATCTTAAGCTTCTTTGATCTGAAAAGATTAGAATGTTAATCGGACATGGGGCGGATCAACAGTTTAATAAAGTGGTTTAGAGACAACAGATGGTCCGTCTAAAGACTGGAGATGCAACAGAGTAGTACAGTACTACTCATCCTCTGATTTGAATGCAGAAGACAATCTCATGTTTTCAGATAGGGTTTTGTTGAGCTGATGGTTCTGTGAACACACCAATCAAGAATCTGAAGTGAATGGCCATGAAGCAGAAACAATTCAAAACTGAAACTTGATTAATGTTTCGGAGAATACTTGTTTCTCAATCAAATGTATGACAGAAAATTAAAAACATAAAAAATCACATTTGTGCCTGGCAACTCAAATAAGGGGTGGAAAATTGAGATATAAATGAACAATTCCTAATCTGAAGACAAATCAATTGGTCTTGACTTGATCAGGTTTCTTGTAAATAAGTACAATTTCCTTCCAGTTTGAGGTGGTTTCTAGCAGTATAATTTAAAAGTCCTTAACAGAAAATTCTTTACCAAAAAAAGCCAAGTCTAAGCAGTATAAGAGAACAAAACTTCGTCAAGACTGTGAAGAGAGCACTTGTTGACAGTGTTGTGATTTATTTCAACAGTGTTTGGAAGGTAGAGAATCTTGTGTCCTTGCCTGAACTGTTCATTAACACATGCACCAACACATTTCCATTGGTTACCTATGTATTATAGAATTCATTTGAAAATTCTTATCACTGCTCATAGTGCATACTATGAACGTATACAGTGGTGGAAATAAGTATTTGATCCCTTGCTGATTTTGTAAGTTTGCCCACTGACAAAGACATGAGCAGCCATAATTGAAGGGTAGGTATAGTAACAGTGAGAGCTAGGACATCACAAATTAAATCTGGAAAATCACATTGTGGAAAGTATATGAATTTATTTGCATTCTGCAGAGGGAAATAAGTATTTAATCCCTCTGGCAAACAAGACCTAATACTTGGTGGCAAACCCTTGTTGGCAAGCACAGCGGTCAGACGTCTTCTGTAGTTGATGATGAGGTTTGCACACATGTCAGGAGGAATTTTGGTCCACTCCTCTTTGCAGATCATCTCTAAATCATTAAGAGTTCTGGGCTGTCGCTTGGCAACTCGCAGCTTCATCTCTCCATAAGTTTTCAATGGGATTAAGGTCTGGTGACTGGCTAGGCCACTCCATGACCCTAATGTGCTTCTTCCTGAGCCACTCCTTTGTTGCTTGGCTGTATGTTTTGGGTCATTGTCGTGCTGGAAGCCCAGCCACGACCCATTTTTAAGGCCCTGGCGGGGGAAGGAGGTTGTCACTCAGAATTGTACGGTACATGGCCCATCCATTCTCCCATTGATGCGGTGAAGTAGTCCTGTGCCCTTAGCAGAGAGAAACACCCCAAAACATAACATTCCACCTCCATGCTTGACAGGGGGACGGTGTTCTTTGGGTCATAGGCAGCATTTCTTCTTCCTCCAAACACGGCGAGTTGAGTTCATGCCAAAGAGCTCAATTTTGTTCATCTGACCACAGCACCTTCTCCCAATCACTCTCGGCATCATCCAGGTGTTCACTGGCAAACTTCAGACGGGCCGTCAATGTGCCTTCTGGAGCAGGGGGACCTTGCGGGCACTGCAGGATTGCAATCCGTTATGTCGTAATGTGTTACCAATGGTTTTCGTGGTGACAGTGGTCCCAGCTGCCTTGAGATCATTGACAAGTTCCCCCCTTGTAGTTGTAGGCTGATTTCTAACCTTCCTCATGATCAAGGATACCCCACGAGGTGAGATTTTGCGTGGAGCCCAGATCTTTGTCGATTGACAGTCATTTTGTACTTCTTCCATTTCTTACTATGGCACCAACAGTTGTCTCCTTCTCGCCCAGCGTCTTACTGATGGTTTGTAGCCATTCCAGCCTTGTGCAGGTGTATGATCTTGTCCTGACATCCTTAGACAGCTCCTTGCTCTTGGCCATTTTGTAGAGGTTAGAGCTGATGATTCACTGAGTGTGGACGGGTGTCTTTCCATACAGGTGACCATTGCCGACAGCTGTCTGTCATGCAGGTAACGAGTTGATTTGGAGCATCTACTGGTCTGTAGGGGCCAGATCTTACTGGTTGGTGGGGGATCAATACTTATTTCCTCTGCAGAATGCAAAAAATTCATATACTTTCCACAATGTGATTTTCCGGATTTAATTTGTGATGTGCATCTCTCACTGTTAATACTGCTACTCTATATATGCCATCAAAGACCCTGAGATTTATTTATTTATTAATTGCATTTGTATCCCACATTTTCCTACCTATTTGCGGGCTCAAGTGTGGCTTACAATACATTGTAAATGATGGAAGTACAGTTTGTTACATTACGATTATGGGTTACATTGTGAATAGTAAGGAAGACAGAGTCAGATCATCACCTTTGGGGCGTAGAAACTATAGGATGACGTTGGGGAATTACTACGGTGATCGAATAATAGCAAGAGAGCGATGGGGTAAACAGTTTTTATCTGTGGGTAGATTATTGAATGGGAGAGGAATACGGGGACATAGAGTACGTGAGGTAATGTCTTGAGGCATGTTATGGTGTATATGGGATTTATATGTTTTGACTCCTTGCAGTATGTTTTTTCAAAGAGATAGGTCTTCAATCATTTGCGGAAGTCTGTCAACTCATAGACCGCTCTCAGGCCGCGTGGCAGTGCGTTCCAGAGTTGCGTGCTCTTGTAGGAGAAGGTTGATGCATGTAGTACTTTATACTTTATGCCTTTGCACTTAGGGAAGTGGAGGTTGAGGAAAGTTCTGGATGATTTTTTGGCGTTTCTGGGTGGCAGGTTCTACCAAGTCAGATATGTATGCAGGGGCTTCACCGTGAATGATTTTGTGAACTAACGTGCATATTTTAAAGGTGACACGTTCCCTGAGTGGGAGCCAGTGTAGTTTCTTACGTAATGGTGCTGCGCTTTCGTATTTTGGTTTTTCCGAAGATGAGTCTGGCTGCTGTATTCTGGGCTGTCTGAAGTTTTCTCATTATTTGTTCTTTGCAGCCTGCGTATAGTGAGTTGCAGTAATCCAGATGGCTTAATACGAGTGATTGTACCAGGTTGCGGAAGACAGATCTTGGAAAGAATGGTTTTATTCTTTTCAGCTTCCACATGGAGAAGAACATCTTTTTTGTTGTGTTGTTCGCGTGAGTCTCAAGTGTAAGGTGGCGGTCGATTGTGACTCCAAGGATTTTTAAATTTTCTGAAATTGGTAAGTTTAGTTTAGGTGTGTTGATAGCGGTAAATTTTGTTGTGTTGTATTGGGAGATCCCTACAAGACCTTAGAATGATCCAGTTGTTAGTGCTCAGTGGGAATCCATGCGCACTGACGCTTTTGCATGGATCACTCCTGCATTATGGAACAATTTATCCAAAATTATTTGAACAGAAATGGTCTCGATGAAACTTAAAATTTGGCATTCAGTTACCTGTGGCTGCAGAGTAATAACGTAATATGATCTGTTGATTTTTGTTTTCTTGGAATGTATGAGTTAGGCCTACTCTATCTAAAATCATGGTGTCTCTTTTCTAATATTTTATTTTATTGTAAAACATCAAAGTCTGTGTAGGCTTGGTGGTATATCAAATTGTAATAAATTGTAATTGTCGAAGGGAGCATTTCATTGAAGGTTAAACGCTATTTAACCTCCAGCCATAGTTTAGAAAGGAATAATATCTTGCTACCAAGCATGACCTCAGATAAGAGCAGGGAGGTAATGGTGTGTGATTTTGGTCCTTAAGGGACACAGACTGGTCTGGTTTTCAGGATAGGCACAATTATTTGCCATATATCTTGCATATGCTTGGTGTGAAAGCAGGGCTAATTTGCATAGGTTGGCTACCTTGAAAAGCAAGAAACTGACTTCCATAATTATTATCCAAATGTTTCTTCAATTACATTGTCTTTAACCAAGTTATATTAGTATTTTTTTTAACAAACTGTATGTTTACTGTAATCTAGTAATTCTGCAACTAATGACTGCGTTTTAATGTAATCCACATACAACCTAAACTAGTTCTGGGATAACGTGGGATATAAATGTCATAAATAGTTCTACAGTGACTGGAAATAGTAATAATAGCATGAAAATGCATCTCACTATAACAGGCTCACAGAAAGGGGCACAAAATGATCAATCAAATGCCTAGAGGTAATCGACTAAATAGAGTGTAATCAGGAGTAAAATAAAGCTCCCCTGAAATACGAGTATAAACAAGAGTGTATCCAGTTCATCTTTCTAGCGAAAAAGGTGCCGGTACTCAAATGCCTGGCCACCCTTCAGGGGTGGGGTGATCACTGAGGGATCCACCCACCCCACAATGGCCAGGCCGCCTGCAACCAGTCACAGAATCTATGACAAGGCAGAATTGGTGTGTAGAGCCTGAGCTCTTTCATTAAAACTTGGGGTCCGTGGGTCAATTTTAGCAGACAATGGAAAAGGTGCCGGTACTCAGTACCCCCAAGTACCCCCACAAAAAAAGCCCTGAGTGTACCAGTACCATTATTCTACTTACCTTTAGGGGGAGTGGTGGTGGTGGGGGCCTTCATGTCGTTGGAGGTGGGAGGAAAGGGGGGGGGGAATTGGAGGTGGCTGAATATCAGCAGAAACTCCGGCAGCCAGCACATGCTGAATTAGCCGTGGATTTTCAATACTGGTGCCCAGATGTGGCTTGGCATTGACTATCCAGGGCTAATTCTACCTGCGGTGATCAGCATTTTAAAAAAACCCTGGCTGCTGTGGGCACAGAAAGTACCAACCAAATCTTGCCTAGAAGGGATCAACTCAATAGTTGGTTAAGAACCAGGTCTTTAAAAGTCTCCTGAAAGATAAATAATCCTGAATTTATCTAATCTCCAGGGGCAGAGAATTGCATAGAAAAGGTACAAAAACCTAAAAAGCTGTCTGGCTAGGTTTGTGTGCGGGTTATAGAAAGTTCAGGTACTGTTTGTAAAGCCTGTTGGGAAATTCTGCGAAGAATGGGAGGACCATAATGTTCAAATAAATCCTGTGGGTACTGCGGCCCCATTTGGTTCATAGCTTTAAAACTAGAGCTACTACTTTATAAGACATTCTAGTGTTGACCAGAAGCAAAAAGCTTATTCAGGGTTGGTATAACCTTGCCAAAGGCCATCCTCCTCCCCCACCCCCCAAATCAGTAGTCTAGCAGCAGTATCCCGGGTAAGGTTCATTTTATTTCAGACTTTCTGTGACAAACTATGGTAAGGAGAATTGCTGTAGTCCAGATCACTGTGGCCTGCTGTTCCCTAATTTGGTGGGGCCCCATAAAATATTGTTGGATGATGCAATCTGAGGTTACGTTGATAAAGAGTGGAATCCAAAATGACCCCTAAGCTGTGAATCTTCTTTTTTTGAATCTAGTTGCACATCTAAGAACTGTTGGCTAAAACTGCAGGCTTAGGTTTCTTAACCTTGGCCATGCCACTTCACCCTCTGCCGCCTCAGTAACACTCCACAAGCACTGATTTGAATCCTGGCTCTTAGCTCACTGCTCTTCTTACCACTATGCTACTTCATTCCTCTTAGTTGTTGCCAGTGCTGGCACGTTTCTCTGTTTTCTAGCTTTGTTGACAGGGGAGGCCGATAACGGTGCATACACTGCATTTGGACATCACAGACCAGGTTCAATAAATGGCGTCCAGAGTTAGGGGGCCGCTAAAATCTGTGCTAAGTTCAATTGAGGGTGGGGGGGGGGGGAGGGTTTTCATAAAATGTATAAAAATGAAATATAAAATGTGTAAACAGTGGGCCCTGACGACATTAAAAGGTAGTTTTTGTTCGATATTCAGTGTTCTAGTTGGCTCTCTTGGAGTATGATGTTAAGAGCTGTGTTTGGCATGTTATGTGTTACGTTAATACTGACCAATAAAGACTTCTATAAATTAAAAAAAAAATCTGTGCTAAGTTCCAGTTCTGTAAAGGCTGCTTAGTGCTAAGCAGCCTTTATAGAATAGCACTTAGTGTGGATTCCTGTGCCCAACTTTGGGTCTGAGGATTTACTGGCAAAATCTGGTATAAATCCTTATGCCCAACTTCCAAAAGATAGGCGCATAAATTTTTTTGTATTCTCCTGACCTTGCCCATGCCCCTCCCCTGACTATGCCCACTTTGTGAGTTGCAGGCAAGACGATTTAGGCACCCAGGGGCCCTTGTACAAAGCTATGGGAGGGCTAGCGCATTCATCGGGCAATAAATTACGAGTTTGGCGCATGTCGAATCCCACGGTAGAAAATAGTTTTCTGTTTTCTACCATGGGGGGTGTTCCCGGCAGTAATCAGCAGCACAGCTACATTGATACATGCCTTTATGGTTACTGCATGGGTAGCACGCAAGCCCTTACCGCTAGGTCAATGGTTAGCAGTAAGGGCTCAGGCTGTAAATAGGCGCGTGCTAGTTTTAGTTTTGTGCATGCTCATTTCCCCGGGCCATTAAAAACTGGCCTTTTTCCCAGCTGAGGTAAAAAAAAATGGCCCCAGCGCATGCCAAAAAAGACACATCCACACTACCGCAGGCCACCTTTTACCGCGGCTTTGTAAAAGGACCCCCCCAGTGTTATAGTGCATAGACAGATCCGAATGTAAATCCTAATTAGCGCCAATTAACATCAATAATAGCTCATTAATTAGTTTGTGCACAGATTTATAGAATCTGGGGGCACATGTATGTGGGTGTGTGTGTGTGTATATATATATATATATAAATCAGAAAGGCCAATATTGGTTATTACTTTGGTTAATAAAGTTAATATGAAGCATTTATGATGTCTCTATGTAATATGAGCAAATCCATGGTGTCTTTTGTCACATCTCTCACCTAAACAAGGATTTGATTCCATAGTTCTCAGATTTAAAAGTCTGCTCTTTTAACGTCTGAGTTATTTAGGTTTATGTGAGGTCACCAGCCATTGGTGCTTTGATTAATGTCCCTCATAAAATAAAGGCTAGCAAACACTGCCAATAATGTCTGTCATAATATTAGCAGTGCTTGGTGACTTCAGTTAAACAGTCATTTGAGTTAAAAGGCTTGAACCCTAAACCTCTGGATTAAAAGCTCGGGTTAGCTAGGTTCATACGTTGTAGGATAGAAGATCATTGGTGATTTCATCCGTAGAAATATAGAAAATGACAGCAGATAAAGATGTAACATATTGCAGTTAGCACTTTACTGATGCCTCTTGTCATCTATAGTAAAGTTCAAATGCATTACCAGCAATTTCTCCCATTGTAAAGGAATCCTGGTAAAAAGGCAGTTTGTAATTTATGACAGAAGGTAATAGGGGCTTTTATTGTGTATAGTGCAAGCAGTGAGTGGTGCTTTATGACAAAAATCATTAACTTTGACTCCTGAACCGTAGCTAATATTTCCTTCCTTTCTCTCCAAATTACTTGAGCGTGCTGTTCACGCCGCTGCCTTGATTTCTCTCTCACATGCTATTCTTGACCCATTACAATCTGGTTTTCGCCCTCTCCACTCAACTGAAACTGCGCTTACTAAAGTCTCCAATGACCTATTACTGGCTAAATCCAGAGGTCAATATTCCATCCTCATTCTTCTTGATCTTTCCGCTGCTTTTGACACTGTCGATCACAGCATACTTCTCGATACCCTGTCCTCACTTGGATTCCAGGGCTCTGTCCTTTCCTGGTTCTCTTCCTACCTCTCCCTCCGCACCTTTAGTGTTCACTCGGTGGATCCTCTTCTACTTCTATCCCTCTGCCTGTCGGTGTACCTCAGGGTTCTGTTCTTGGTCCCCTCTTTCTATCTACACTTCTTCCCTTGGTTCATTAATCTCATCCCATGGCTTTTCCTACCACCTCTATGCTGATGACTCCCAAATCTACCTTTCTACCCCTGATATCTCACCTTGCATCCAAACCAAAGTTTCAGCGTGCTTGTCTGACATGCTGCCTGGATGTCTCAACGCCACCTGAAATTAATATGACCAAAACCGAGCTTCTCATTTTCCCCCCAAACCCACCTCCCCGCCCCCGTTTTCTATTTCTGTTGATGGCTCTCTCATTCTCCTGTCTCCTCAGCTCGAAACCTTGGGGTCATCTTTGACTCTTCTCTCTCCTTCTCTGCTCATATCCAGCAGACCGCCAAGACCTGTCGTTTCTTTCTTTACAACATCCGTAAAATCGTCCCCTTTCTTTCCGAGCACTCTACCAAAACCCTCATCCACACCCTTGTCACCTCTCGTTTAGACTACTGCAATCTGCTTCTTGCTGGCCTCCCACTTAGTACCTCTCCCTCTCCAGTCGGTTCAAACTCTGCTGCCCGTCTCATCTTCCGCCAGGGTCGCTTTACTCATACTACCCCTCTCCTCAAGACCCTTCATGGCTCCCTATCCGTTTTCGCATCCTGTTCAAACTTCTTCTACTAACCTATAAATGTATTCACTCTGCTGCTCCCCAGTATCTCTCCACACTCGTCCTTCCCTAACCCCTTCCCGTGCACTCCGCTCCATGGATAAATCCTTCTTATCTGTTCCCTTCCACTACTGCCAACTCCAGACTTCGCGCCTTCTATCTCGCTGCACCCTACGCCTGGAATAAACTTCCTGAGCCCCTACGTCTTGCCCCATCCTTGGCCACCTTTAAATCTAGACTGAAAACCCACCTCTTTAACATTGCTTTTGATCGTAACCACTTGTAACCACTCGCCTCCACCTACCCTCCTCCTTCCTTCCCGTTCACATTAATTGATTTGATTTGCTTACTTTATTTATTTTTTGTCTATTAGATTGTAAGCTTTGAGCAGGGACTGTTTTCTTCTATGTTTGTACAGCGCTGCGTATGCCTTGTAGCGCTATAGAAATGCTAAATAGTAGTAGTAGTAGTAGTTCTCAAGTGAGCTCCAGGGTCATGCAGTGACTGACCAAAGATCATTGATGCTTTGGAGTGATGTCTCTTATTGCCTGTACCAGTAATATAATTCCCCACTGTACCACTGGTATGTAAATCATCAATCAGTAATATAAAACCAGGGTTTTTTTTAAGAACATGAGAGGTCATGGGTAGAAAGCTTCATATGAAATCAAATTAATGAATAAAAATGTTTGTATGAAAAGGAGAAATTCTCAGAGTAAGACTCACCCAAACGGAATGCAACCCTAGGGTTAAAGGCTATTCCTAGAGGGGGATAAGTTGAAAATCTGCCATGTGCTAATATAAACAACAGCCAGCAATCTTCAGAGCTCCCAATCCAAATAAAATGACAAGCATAATGAATAATGTATAGTTCATGATTCCCAAACCTGGTCCTTGAGGTACCC